>NC_056733.1:1518362620-1518492620 GCF_019279795.1 Protopterus annectens
TGTTTGAGCCCTTTTCATCCTCTTTGCAGTGAGGTACTTTTGGGGTCTTTCCAGTTAAGGTGCAGGTGTTTGGTAAGTACATCCCAAAAGGTGCATCATTGTACTGATTATGGGCCTGATGAGGGATGAGTAAAGAGGCAACGAAGGACCCTCCGCAATCTATAGATGTGAATCCCTTCATGATTAGGTGGGCTATATAAAATGAATAACAATGAAGTGAGAAGTATAAACTAATGGCAGTCAGGGAGAGAACAGGGATAGAGCTCACAATTTTCTGTAAACAAATAAGCAGATAAATGCAGTACTATTTTTAACACAATATTCAATGAAACAATAAACAGAAAAAATGAAATTCAGAACTATCTTACGACACTGCTAGTTTGTATTTATCTCAGCTTGTAATAAAGTTGATGTAGGATATGCAAAAGCTAACCAAACAGCTCCAGTATGCAACTATTCAGCAGAAATAATTTCAGAGATAAGGGACTAAGACTTTAAGGCACAGAGAATCCCTCTAGGCTAAGACTTCTATACTGAATAACAATGAAGTGAGAAGAATAAACTAACTGCAGACAGGGAGAGAACAGAGAGAGAGCTCACAATTTTCAGTAAACAAATAAATAAGCAGATAAATGCAGTACTATTTTAACACAATATTCAATGAAACAATAAACAGAAAAAATAAAATTCAGTACTATCTTATAACACTGCAAGTTTGTACTTATCTCAGCTTGTAATAAAGTTGATGTAGGTATGCAAAAGCTAACCAAACAGCTCAAGTATGCAACTATTCAGCAGAAATAATTTCAGAGATAAGGGACTAAGACTTTAAGGCACAGAGAATCCCTCTAGGCTAAGACTTCTACACTGAATAACAATGAAGTGAGAAGAATAAACTAACTGCAGACAGGGAGAGAACAGAGAGAGAGCTCACAATTTTCAGTAAACAAATAAATAAGCAGATAAATGCAGTACTATTTTAACACAATATTCAATGAAACAATAAAAAATAAAATAAAATTCAGTACCATCTTCTAACACTGCAAGTTTCTACTTAACTCAGCTTGTAATAAAGTTGATGTAGAGTATGCAAAAGCTGACCAAACAGCTCCAGTATGCAACTATTCAGCAGAAATAATTTCAGAGATAAGGGAAGAAGACTTTAAGGCACAGAGAATCCATCTAGGCTAAGACTTCTACACTGAATAACAATGAAGTGAGAAGAATAAACTAACTGCAGACAGGGAGAGAATAGAGACAGCTCACAATTTTCAGTAAACAAATAAATAAGCAGATAAATGCAGTACTATTTTAACACAATATTCAATGAAACAATAAACAGAAAAAATAAAATTCAGTACTATCTTATAACACTGCAAGTTTGTACTTATCTCAGCTTGTAATAAAGTTGATGTAGGGTATGCAAAAGCTAACCAAACAGCTCCAGTATGCAACTATTCAGCAGAAATAATTTCAGAGATAAGGGACTAAGACTTTAAGGCACAGAGAATCCCTCTAGGCTAAGACTTCTACACTGAATAACAATGAAGTGAGAAGAATAAACAAACTGCAGACAGGGAGAGAACAGAGAGAGAGCTCACAATTTTCAGTAAACAAATAAATAAGCAGATAAATGCAGGACTATTTTAACACACTATTAAATGAAATAATAAACAGGAAAAATAAAATTCAGTGCTATCTTATAACACTGCAAGTATTTACTTATCTCCGCTTGTAATAAAGTTGATGTAGGGTATGCAAAGTTAACCAAAAAGCTCCAGTATGCAACTATTCAGCAGAAATTATTCCAGAGATAAGGGACTAAGACTGTAAGGCACAGAAAATCCCTCTAGGCTAAAACTTCTACACCGAATAACAATGATTTTAGACGAATAAACTAACTATAGACAGGGAGAGAACAGCGAGAGAGAGCTCACAGTTTTCAGTAAAACAAACAATTAAGAAGATAAATGCAGTACTATTTTAACACACTATCGAATGAAACAATAAACAGAAAAATAAAATTCAGTACTATGTTTTAACACCTTAAGTTTGAACTTATCTCAGCTTGTAAAAAAGTTGATGTAGGGTATGCAAAAGCTAACCAAACAGCTCCAGTATGCAACTATTCAGCAGAAATAATTTCAGAGATAAGGGACTAAGACTTTAAGGCACAGAGAATCCCTCTAGGCTAAGACTTCTACACTGAATAACAATGAAGTGAGAAGAATAAACTAACTGCAGACAGGGAGAGAGAGAGAGAGAGCTCACAATTTTCAGTAAACAAATAAATAAGCAGATAAATGCAGTACTATTTTAACACAATATTCAATGAAACAATAAACAAAAAAATAAAATTCAGTACTATCTTATAACACTGCAAGTTTGTACTTATCTCAGCTTGTAATAAAGTTGATGTAGGGTATGCAAAAGCTAACCAAACAGCTCCAGTATGCAACTATTCAGCAGAAATAATTTCAGAGATAAGGGACTAAGACTTTAAGGCACAGAGAATCCCTCTAGGCTAAGACTTCTACACTGAATAACAATGAAGTGAGAAGAATAAACTAACTGCAGACAGGGAGAGAACAGAGAGAGAGCTCACAATTTTCAGTAAACAAATAAATAAGCAGATAAATGCAGTACTATTTTTAACACAATATTCAATGAAACAATAAACAGAAAAATAAAATTCAGTACTATCTTATAACACTGCAAGTTTGTACTTATCTCAGCTTGTAATAAAGTTGATGTAGGGTATGCAAAAGCTAACCAAACAGCTCCAGTATGCAACTATTCAGCAGAAATAATTTCAGAGATAAGGGACTAAGACTTTAAGGCACAGAGAATCCCTCTAGGCTAAGACTTCTACACTGAATAACAATGAAGTGAGAAGAATAAACTAACTGCAGACAGGGAGAGAACAGAGAGAGCTCAGAATTTTCAGTAAACAAATAAATAAGCAGATAAATGCAGTACTATTTTAACACAATATTCAATGAAACAATAAACAGAAAAAATAAAATTCAGTACTATCTTATAACACTGCAAGTTTGTACTTATCTCAGCTTGTAATAAAGTTGATGTAGGGTATGCAAAAGCTAACCAAACAGCTCCAGTATGCAACTATTCAGCAGAAATAATTTCAGAGATAAGGGACTAAGACTTTAAGGCACAGAGAATCCCTCTAGGCTAAGACTTCTACACTGAATAACAATGAAGTGAGAAGAATAAACTAACTGCAGACAGGGAGAGAACAGAGAGAGAGCTCACAATTTTCAGTAAACAAATAAATAAGCAGATAAATGCAGTACTATTTTAACACAATATTCAATGAAACAATAAACAGAAAAAATAAAATTCAGTACTATCTTATAACACTGCAAGTTTGTACATATTTCAGCTTGTAATAAAGTTGATGTAGGGTAATCAAAAGTAACCAATCAGCTCCTGTATGCAACTATTCAGCAGAAATAATTTCAGAGATAAGGGACTAAGACTTTAAGACACAGAGAATCCCTCTAGGCTAAGAATTCTACATCGAATAAGAATGAAGTGAGAAGAATAAACTTAACTGCAGACATTGAGAGAAGAGAGAGAGAGAGCTCACAATTTTCAGTAAAGAAATAAATAAGCAGATAAATGCAGTATTATTTTTAACACAATATTCAATGAAACAATAAACAGAAAAAATAAAATTCAGTACTATCTTATAACACTGCAAGTTTGTACTTATCTCAGCTTGTAATGAAGTTGATATAGGGTATGCAAAAGCTAACCAAACAGCTCCAGTATGCAACTATTCAGCAGAAATAATTTCAGAGATAAGGGACTAAGACTTTAAGGCACAGAGAATCCCTCTAGGCTAAGACTTCTACACTGAATAACAATGAAGTGAGAAGAATAAACTAACTGCAGACAGGGAGAGAACAGAGAGAGAGCTCACAATTTTCAGTAAACAAATAAATAAGCAGATAAATGCAGTACTATTTTTAACACAATATTCAATGAAACAATAAACAGAAAAAATAAAATTCAGTACTATCTTATAACACTGCAAGTTTGTACTTATCTCAGCTTGTAATAAAGTTGATGTAGGGTATGCAAAAGCTAACCAAACAGCTCCAGTATGCAACTATTCAGCAGAAATAATTTCAGAGATAAGGGACTAAGACTTTAAGGCACAGAGAATCCCTCTAGGCTAAGACTTCTACACTGAATAACAATGAAGTGAGAAGAATAAACTAACTGCAGACAGGGAGAGAACAGAGAGAGAGCTCACAATTTTCAGTAAACAAATAAATAAGCAGATAAATGCAGTACTATTTTAACACAATATTCAATGAAACAATAAACAGAAAAAATAAGATTCAGTACTATCTTATAACAATGCAAGTTTGTACTTATCGCAGCTTGTCATGAAGTTGATGCAGGGTATGCAAAAGGTAACCAAACACCTCCACTATGCAACTATTCAGCAGACATAATTTCAGAGATAAGGGACTAAGACTTTAAGGCACAGAGAATCGTCTAGGCTAAGACTTCTACACCGAATAACAATAAAGGGAAAAGAATAAACTAACTGGAGACAGGAGAAAACAGAGAGAGAGCTCACACTTTTCAGTAAACAAATAAATAAGCAGATAAATGCAGTACTATTTTAACACAATATTCAATGAAACAATAAACAGAAAAAATAAAATTCAGTACTATCTTATAACACTGCAAGTTTGTACTTATCTCAGCTTGTAATAAAGTTGATGTAGGGTATGCAAAAGCTAACCAAACAGCTCCAGTATGCAACTATTCAGCAGAAATAATTTCAGAGATAAGGGACTAAGACTTTAAGGCACAGAGAATCCCTCTAGGCTAAGACTTCTACACCGAATAACAATGAAGTGAGAAGAATAAACTAACTGCAGACAGAGAGAAAACAGAGAGAGCTCACAATTTTCAGTAAACAAATACATAAGCAGATAAATGCAGTACTATTTTAACAGAATATTCAATGAAACAATAAACAGAAAAATAAAATTCAGTACTATCTTATAACACTGCAAGTTTGTACTTATCTCAGCTTGTAATAAAGTTGATGTAGGGTATGCAAAAGCTAACCAAACAGCTCCAGTATGCAACTATTCAGCAGAAATAATTTCAGAGATAAGGGACTAAGACTTTAAGGCACAGAGAATCCCTCTAGGCTAAGACTTCTACACTGAATAACAATGAAGTGAGAAGAATAAACTAACTGCAGACAGGGAGAGAACAGAGAGAGAGCTCACAATTTTCAGTAAACAAATAAATAAGCAGATAAATGCAGTACTATTTTAACACAATATTCAATGAAACAATAAACAGAAAAAATAAAATTCAGTACCCTTTTTGAACACTGTACATTTGTACTTATCTCATCTTGTAATAAAAATGATGAAGGGTATGCAAAAGCTCACCAAACAGGTCCAGTATGCAACTATTCAGCAGAAATAATTTCAGAGATAAGGGACTAAGACTTTAAGGCACAGAGAATCCCTCTAGGCTAAGACTTCTACACTGAATAACAATGAAGTGAGAAGAATAAACTAACTGCAGACAGGGGGAGAACAGAGAGAGCTCAGAATTTTTAGTAAACAAATACATAAGCAGATAAATACAGTACTATTTTAGCACAATATTCAATGAAACAATAAACAGAAAAAATAAAATTCAATACTATCTCATAACACTGCAAGTTTGTACTTATCTCAGCTTGTAATAAAGTTGATTTAGAGTATGCAAAAGCTAAGGAAACAGCTCCAGATGCAACTATTCAGCAGAAATAATTTCAGAGATAAGAGACTAAGACTTTAAGGCACAGAGAATCAGTCTAGGCTAAGACTTCTACAGCGAATAACAATGAAGTGAGAAGAATAAACTAACTGCAGACAGGGAGAAAACAGAGAGAGAGAGAGCTCACAATTTTCAGTAAACAAATAAATAAACAGATAAATGCAGTACTATTTTTAACACAATATTCAATGAAACAATAAACAGAAAAATAAAATTCAGTACTATCTTATAACACTGCAAGTTTGTACTTATCTCAGCTTGTAATAAAGTTGATGTAGGGTATGCAAAAGCTAACCAAACAGCTCCAGTATGCAACTATTCAGCAGAAATAATTTCAGAGATAAGGGACTAAGACTTTAAGGCACAGAGAATCCCTCTAGGCTAAGACTTCTACACTGAATAACAATGAAGTGAGAAGAATAAACTAACTGCAGACAGGGAGAGAACAGAGAGAGAGAGCTCACAATTTTCAGTAAACAAATAAATAAGCAGATAAATGCAGTACTATTTTAACACAATATTCAATGAAACAATAAACAGAAAAAATAAAATTCAGTACTATCTTATAACACTGCAAGTTTGTACTTATCTCAGCTTGTAATAAAGTTGATGTAGGGTATGCAAAAGCTAACCAAACAGCTCCAGTATGCAACTATTCAGCAGAAATAATTTCAGAGATAAGGGACTAAGACTTTAAGACACAGAGAATCCCTCTAGGCTAAGACTTCTACACTGAATAACAATGAAGTGAGAAGAATAAACTAACTGCAGACAGGGAAAGAGCAGAGAGAGAGAGCTCAAAGTTTTCTGTAAACAAATAAATAAGCGGATAAATGCAGTACTACTTTAACACAATATTCAATGAAACAATAAACAGAAAAAATAAAATTCAGTACTATCTTATAACACTGCACATTTGTACTTATCTCAGCTTGTAATAAAGTTGATGTAGGGTATGCAAAAGCTAACCAAACAGCTCCAG
This sequence comes from Protopterus annectens, assembly GCF_019279795.1. Lineage (NCBI taxonomy): Eukaryota > Metazoa > Chordata > Ceratodontiformes > Protopteridae > Protopterus > Protopterus annectens. The sequence continues at coordinate 1,518,369,429 of NC_056733.1, forward strand.
TATGCAACTATTCAGCAGAAATAATTTCAGAGATAAGGGACTAAGACTTTAAGGCACAGAGAATCCTTCTAGGCTAAGACTTCTACACTGAATAACAATGAAGTGAGAAGAATAAACTAACTGCAGTCAGGGAGAGAACAGAGATAGAGCTCACAATTTTCTGTAAACAAATAAATAAGCAGATAAATGCAGTACTATTTTTAACACAATATTCAATGAAACAATAAACAGAAAAAATAAAATTCAGTACTATCTTATAACACTGCAAGTTTGTACTTATCTCAGCTTGTAATAAAGTTGATGTAGGGTATGCAAAAGCTAACCAAACAGCTCCAGTATGCATCTATTCAGCAGAAATAATTTCAGAGATAAGGGACTAAGACTTTAAGGCACAGAGAATCCCTCTAGGCTAAGACTTCTACACCGAATAACAATGAAGTGAGAAGAATAAACTAACTGCAGACAGGGAGAGAACAGAGAGAGAGCTCACAATTTTCAGTAAACAAATAAATAAGCAGATAAATGCAGTACTATTTTAACACAATATTCAATGAAACAATAAACAGAAAAAATAAAATTCAGTACTATCTTATAACACTGCAAGTTTGTACTTATCTCAGCTTGTAATAAAGTTGATGTAGGGTATGCAAAAGCTAACCAAACAGCTCCAGTATGCACCTATTCAGCAGAAATAATTTCAGAGATAAGGGACTAAGACTTTAAGGCACAGAGAATCCCTCTAGGCTAAGACTTCTACACTGAATAACAATGAAGTGAGAAGAATAAACTAACTGCAGACAGGGAAAGAGCAGAGAGAGAGCTCAAAGTTTTCTGTAAACAAATAAATAAGTGGATAAATGCAGTACTATTTTAACACAATATTCAATGAAACAATAAACAGAAGAAATAAAATTCAGTACTATCTTATAACACTGCAAGTTTGTACTTATCTCAGCTTGTAATAAAGTTGATGTAGGGTATGCAAAAGCTAACCAAACAGCTCCAGTATGCAACTATTCAGCAGAAATAATTTCAGAGATAAGGGACTAAGACTTTAAGGCACAGAGAATCCCTCTAGGCTAAGACTTCTACACTGAATAACAATGAAGTGAGAAGAATAAACTAACTGCAGACAGGGAGAGAACAGAGATAGAGCTCACAATTTTCTGTAAACAAATAAATAAGCAGATAAATGCAGTACTATTTTAACACAATATTCAATGAAACAATAAACAGAAAAAATAAAATTCAGAACTATCTTATAACACTGCAAGTTTGTACTTATCTCAGCTTGTAATAAAGTTGATGTAGGATATGCAAAAGCTAACCAAACAGCTTCATTATGTAACTATTCAGCAGAAATAAGTTCAGAGATAAGGGACTAAGACTTTAAGGCACAGAGAATCCCTCTAGGCTAAGACTTCTACACCGAATAACAATGAAGGGAGAAGAAAAAACTAACTGCAGTCAGGGAGAGAACAGAGAGAGAGCTCACAATTTTCTGTAAACAAATAAATAAGCAGATAAATGCAGTACTATTTTTAACATGATATTCAATGAAACAATAAACAGAAAAAATAAAATTCAGTACTATCTTATAACACTGCAAGTTTGTACTTATCTCAGCTTGTAATAAAGTTGATGCAGGGTATGCAAAAGCTAACCAAACAGCTCCAGTATGCAACTATTCAGCAGAAATAATTTCAGAGATAAGGGACTAAGACTTTAAGCCACAGAGAATCCCTCTAGGCTAAGAGTTCTACACCGAATAACAATGAAGTAAGAAGAATAAACTAACTGCAGGCAGGGAGAGAACAGAGAGACAGCACACAATTTTCAGTAAACAAATAAATAAGCAGATAAATGCAGTACTATTTTTAACACAATATTCAATGAAACAATAAACAGAAAAAATAAAATTTAGTACTATCTTTTAACACTGCAAGTTTGTACTTATCTCAGCTTGTAATAATTTTGATGTAGGGTATGCAAATCTAACTAAATAGCTCCAGTATGCAACTATTCAGCAGAATAAACCAACTGAACAGCACCTTAATTTTTACAATGTCACGTTTAACCAACGTGTGTTACAGTGGCTGACCCCTAAACAGTTAACCATTTAGTTCACTACATAAAGTTAAAAGCAAATGAAACACTTCTTCAATCCCCCAGTAAGGAACTGTAAACATTCCAACTCACTGCTGCAGGGTAACACTACTTATGTTTAGCTATACATTGCCTTTTGATTGCTCAAAACAAAGTTCCAGGTGGACATCCCAAAACTAAACTGTGCAGAAATCAAAAAAACATTTCCAAACGAGCAAAAAATGATGATTATAACCTTAATGCCAAATGGTTGAAATATAGCCATCTATGACTGTGGCATCTACAATAAGTCACAGAAGAAAGAATTGTTTGTTGGCCATCTTTATTATCGTTTCACTCCACATTCCATTAGAGATACTACAACAGATACCGCAAACTAATGGCTTAAAAACAGCTTTGAAAAGTTATGATATTTGGACCATAATGGCAGTTACAGCATTTTGAAATGGTATCCACAAATAAAGGCCTTGCTGCTGACAAACTGGATTTAAGAAATAAGCACAATGACATATGGAAGTACTTAACCCTGCTATTACAGGCATTGTTACACAATCTTTATATTTTCATATTTTCTGTATCATTTTCCTGCTGACCTGAAACTGGTGCATTTGGATCAGTGGTCCAGTCCTGTTAAATTAAAAAAAATACTACACCTAAAATAATGAATGCCTGCAGCTACTGATACTTCGTGAAATGTCTCACAATTTAGCAGTTTCTACAGAGGTCATGACTTAAGTTCTTTTGGTCTTTTCCTCATAAAACATGTGGTTTCTGACAAATCTTTTGAGGACTGAAGCCACTAAATATTTACTGACAAACAGTCAAGTTTCTGACAACTTTCTAACTGTATAAAAGTAATCTATATCTTCAATATTTAAAATTTGTACCTGCTTACTGGCATTTGTCTCACCGTTGTTTTGGCTTTGTTGTCCAGATTTCCTGTGTTGAGAGGCTTGTTCTTAAAGTTACCAGAATAAAGGTGGGCGAGCGACTTGTCATGCACTTTCTGAAACAAAAGCAGTCTGTAAGTCTAATTACGTCCACACAATTCACTTTTCACCTGTCTACAGTTGTCCAATGGGACAAGCAGTGAGAGCAATAATTTTAACTGAAATGAAGTTTGAAAGAGATAAAATTTAAGGAGCTGAAGAGAACAGGAGCTCAATTCCAAAATGTATTTACTCAAAAACAATTTGAAGACAAATGTGCTCCCACACCTGCACATCCCTTGAGCTTAATTCCGACAGGCTGATGGAGCTGACGTCATCACGCACGTGATGATGTCAGCTCCAAAAGCGCGGAAATTAAAAAGTGTAAAAAATTGATGAAAAAAATCAGAAATGAAGGGGTGCCACTTGAGAATCATGGCACCCCATTATTGGGACCCCACAACTCATGAAAAAATTAGTAATTTGGGACAGTTGGGAGGTCTGGTGAAGAAAGCTTTTCTTCCAGTTTGGCTATATAAGTGCATCTCTCACAGGTTGTAGTGTTGGGTGGTAGGAGGAAAGGGTTGTCTGTGTACATGAAGCAATTGCTGCATTGCCTCAAGATGCCCAAATTCATCAGGTAGAAAGGAGAAAACACTGGGAGCTGACCATTAGACATGCCTGGATAGGTGCTTATTTATTAAGTACTAAAAACTGTTTTCCTCTAGACAAGTGAGGAAAGTTGAGTGCTGTAGTAATTTGTAGGTTATGTAGTGCTTACAGTGAGTTCTGAACAAGTGCTGAGTTTAAAGAAACAGATTTTAGTGCTAAAACTAAAAATCTGGCTCATTCTAAGGGAAAATTTGAAGAGCAGACGTTATGGCACCAGGAATAGTTTAACCCTAGCTAAGAGGTAATGCATAAAGTGTATATATATATTTTTTTATTATAACAGTAGCAAATGAGCAAACTGATTTATACAAATTAACCAATTAACCAATAAAAAGCTAAAAACTAAGCCCCATTCCAGCAGTCTTCAATCAGACAAGTTCTAACTGAACACTCCTGCCACTAGGGTGCAGGGGAACCTTCTTCAAAAACGGATGGTCTAGATTAGTGCTCAAGTTGTACAAACAAAGTTAGATTTAGCAGCTCTGAATTTAGTCTATGCTACAATAAACAAGGCATTCATATTATATAAATTCCCATCTTAAATAGCATGAAGCAAGATTTATACTCACCCCTAATATTATTGTTCACTCTCAGCCTCCATGTAGACTTTGCACAAAGCAAATGGAGAGCAGCTACAGTTGTTCTCCTGCATAAGGGAGAGCATTCCTCAGACCCAGACAATGACAGAACCATAAGACTGACAAGCCTTATATGCAAAGCAATGGGAATATCAATCAGAATTTAGGGAACCTCCAAGCACTGGAACAATCACAGTTTAGATTTCTCAAGGGCAGATTATGCTTACTTAACCTGGTTGACATTTTTGAAAAGTTCAGCAAACCAGTGTATGAAAGCAAAATGGTACAAACCACATACCTTGACCTGGCCAAAACTTTTATCATAATTCCCACTCAGGTATAGTAGAAAAGTTATATAAACTGGAAATAAACTTCTAAGTCACACACTGGATTGTTATCTGGCTCACAGATAGGATACAGATAATCAAAATATGGGAAGTTATCTCCACCAACAGACAAGTCACCAGTGGAGTCCCCCAGGGTTCTGTGCTGAGACCTCTACTGTTAGGCAACTACTTTTATGAAATAAAAGGCAATACCAAAAGGCTCTGTCTGACTATGTTTGCCGATGACTGCAAGTTAAGAGCAGTCATTGAATCCTCAAATGACTTTGTCATCCTGCAGGATGGTTTGTCTCAAATAAATTACTTGTGCCAAAATCATGGGCTGAAACTAAATGCTAACAAATGCATTATTATATCCATTGTGAAGTCATATACCCCAGTGACTACTACATTGACAATGCAACCCTAAGAGGTGCCAAGTTATTTCAGGACTTGGTAAATTATGTGGACAGTGACCACATTTTTGACCAACATTTGTCTATTGTTATAAGAAAGTCCTTCTATACTGCACAGCTTATAAACAAATGGATTGTGTCTAGATCTAAGGATGTCATTGTCCCAGCCTTCATTAGGCCAGTCATCGAATATAATGCCCCTTTTCATATGTATCTGTCCAGACACATGCAAGAACTGGAGCACCCACAGAGATACCTTACTAAAAGGATACATGGCCTAAATAACATGACCTACATGGGCCAACTCAAAGCCCTGTCAGTATACTTGGTATGTTAAATATTGCTAAGAGCTGACCTGTGTTTGACATACAAGATATCCTCTGACCTATAACTGATGGATTTAATGAACATCAGCAAGTCAAATGGCATCAGAAATACTTGGTCTAGAAATACAAAACCTCTTCTATAACATTAACAGAATAGTTTGGAAGGACAGATGATACTGTGGAAATATTTCCCATCCTCATAAAACAAAGTTTATCCCTGTTCATTTTCAAGCTGAAATTAGATCTAAGGATGGGAAAGAAAACATTTACCCTGGAACTGTCCTTGTACTGCTAATGGACAAAGGCAGCTCCTAAATTCTTTGTCCTATGGATGGGTGCTCTCAAATTATCTATGGTATGATTCCAGTTACTCCTATTAGGATAATATATAATTAACAGCCATGGAATGGGTAAGGCCAATGTGGAACTAAATGGAATAGGCTATTTGAGAACAAAAGTGTACTTATATAGGTTAAAATTGCCTGCAAGTGCAGCTAGCCTAGTACTTACTGATGAACCCATATAAATCATGATTAAATGCTGTTGCTGATATAAAAAGATGGGAGTATATATAATTTTCCTTCCTTTCTAAAGTATCAATTATCAAGAAGAACATTTACTTTCTGGATAGTTTTATTTTTTATCACTTCCTCTGTCAACTCCATTCCTAAAAAATATCTTATTTACACCAGCTTGTCAAATTTGTTTGGCACTCCAAATCTAGATGAATATTCATATATCAAAATGACATGCCCCCAAAAAACAGGGAGGCATGAACCTCCAAGACCGTTATATTTATTACTTAATCACTACAGCCTCTCAATTCTTAAAAGTGATACATTTCAGACCTAACACCAATCAAAGAAGTCCATTATGGTTGACTATTTGGTATAAATTCATCAAAACACTCACATGCAGTCCTCAAGCCATTGCCTACTTACACAATAGCATTATCAACATACTCAAAATAGGCAAAGCTCTTAAGAATCGTATTGATCATTTTCAGAAGATGACAAAACTTTTGCATCTAGAGAACATTGCTGCCTTATTTCAACCCATTCATAAGAACACCAACATCTTAATAAATAACAGCCTGATGGATTTATGTAGCTTCACACTACTAAAAAATTGCTTAGTTTGGGACTTTGCTGTTATGAATTCAGCTCACTTACAAATTGTTTACTTTATATAAATTTCCTTAAAGGCTACCTATAGAACATACGTAACAATACATAATTTCATCCGTATGCTCAATAGTCCACTTTATCATCTCTATGTCTTTTTTGGCTTATCAGTTTTTGTGTTTTTGCATTTTTTTGTGGGCCAAATGGAAAGATAAAGGGTCTGAATGTAGAGATGACAGGTACCAATGGAGAGATGATAAAATCAGCAAGAAACGATGAGTAGTATTGCTGGAATTTAATTCATCCTCAAGTCTTTGTGAGCACCTTCATGCGGTGGACTCAGTTTTACAAAATCTCACCAGGTCAACTCTGATATGCAGACTATTTTTTTATATTGCATATATCATGGACAGACATAAGCCAAAAAAGAAAAAAAAAGGCAGCTGGGTGCACAATTCCCAGGATAAAAAGTGCTCAATCCTAAAATGCACACACATGCCAGGACTTAAAAACATGACAGTGTAGAATCCTCAAGACATGGAAACATTCATACAATGGGGTTAGGCCAGGTTCAGGGGGAGGATGACCACCTGTTGTAGAAGTAAGCAGCAGTCCACAAAAACACAAAAACTGAAAGGCCAAAAAAGAGCCATAAAGAAGACATAGTGGACTACTGAGGAGAAGGAAGAAATTATGCATTGTTACTATTATGCAAGAAGCCCAAATTTTCCACATAGATGATGTTAAAACAATGAGTGAAAAGGTCACACAGAAAAAACAATCAGTAAAAACTAAGAAAATTCTAGCCAAGCTAGAATTTCCAGTGAGTGACCCCACAAGTCTCTTGTATTAGAGGCACATGGGTTATATGCAAATGACCCTTATGAACATCAGGTTTTTCAGTTCTATGGCAATTCTGAATGCCCATGGCTTTTTACTTTTTAAGTCATTTAATGGATGATTTCAGGCCAATAAAGCCAAACCCCACTAACTGCAGACATGCATGTTTCAGCCTTGTTGTGGCCTCATCAGCATAGCACAAGGCTTTATTGCCCTGAAATTGTCCTTTAAATGATTTAAAAAGAAAAAAAATGCATGGGCATTCAGAATTGCCATACAGGTGAAACACCTGATGTTCATAAGGGTCATTTGCATAAATCCCATGTGCCTCTAATACAAGAGGTTTGTGAGGTCTCTCAGTGGAATTTCTTGCTTGGCTAGATAGAAGATATTCAAAAAGACTAAGAGAGAAATTAGAGTAAAGAAAAATAACTTGCACAAGAAAAACAGTCAAAAGCTTCATATGTAAATTTGTGTTCATTAAGACAACAGATCCATGAAAAAAACATAATATAGACCAAGAAACTTTTGACTGTTTGGAAAAAAAAGTGAAGGCAGAAGTGTGAAAACATAAAGAACAAAGCCTAGAGATTTTTGAAAAAGATTTTTGAAAGGTTTAAAAAAAGAAACACTGACATAGGAAAGAAAGAGAGATCTGATGTGGTGTAATATTTATGCAAATTAATTAATACAAAAAGCAGCTCCAAAGGTATTTGAAGAGAAACACAGGCAAAGGCACCCAAATATGAAAAATTTCACAATGCAAAAAATAAGATCAGAAAGGGGGAATGTAGAACAGAAGATTAGTAAAGTAGAAGATAAACAAATAGAAGCCATAGTTATGGGGTACCTGTAAACTGAAGGATTAAGTGTAAAAATCCAACTCCAGTAATGTCACAGCATGATAAAATAATGAGTCTCTAAATTAAGGAGAAACAGATGGACCAGGGAGCATCTGATCACTTGCCACATGAAGATACTCTGGAGCCTTTAGTAGAAAACCAGTATAAATGTTCATTTGGAAGTACACAGCAAGGGAAGAAGCAGGAAGCATTGGCAACTCTGACACAGTCAGTGTTGCAGAGTGAGAGCCCTGTGAGTTCCCATGTGACAGAGCAACAGATGATACAGGATGCAGCTTAAGAGAATATGTCACTGGAAGATATTCTGTAACTTTCTGTAGAAACCTCACAGGAAATGGAGAATAATGAATGTGGCCTCAGTTTAGAAGAAAATTATCTAAAGTAAGAGTTCCTTGATTTAATAGAGATGGATAGACATATTAAGATTGATGAAAGTAATAGATTAAAGTCAATAAGACCAGAAATGTTAGAAGTCTGATAAAACAGATGAACACAGTAATAAAGACTATTAACAGAAATCCATGACATATAAGAGAAGGTAATGTGACAGCTAAATTAATAACATATAAAGTTTTACCACAAAAATACAGAACAATAAGGGAAAGGAAGGGAAGAAATAAAAGCCATCTTGGAAAGATCGAATAGAGAAAACTGTAAAGCAAGTCACTGTTGAAAAAGTATAGAAGAAGGAACAGGTCAACAAAAAAGATAGACATGATAAAAGCAATGTGAAGTATCAGAACAGATCAGGAGCTATCATATGTTATCGCAAATAACTAAAGATATCAGCATAGGTAGAAAAACTTAGAAGATATGCAGATAAATATAATGGAAAAGTACAAAATAAGCAAGACATCTCAATTTTTTTTATACAGAATTGGAAAACAAAGCAAAAGAAATAGAAACACCACCAGAAAAGAAGAAATAGACACATTTTGGAAAAAATATCTATGAAGATCATGTGGAACATAACAAAGATGCTGAATGGATAGAAGTAAAAAAAACTGTAAAAAGTCCAAATGTACATGATATGAAATAGCCAGAAGTTAGGTATTTAAGTACTGCTTAAGCACATCCTGTATAGACACCAACCTGGTTAACAACTGGAAAAATGATACTCCTCCTTAAGAATAAACCTGCAAGCTATTTTGAAGAGTATAGATCAATAATTTGCCTCCCGGTGATGTATAAACTATATATATTGGAATTGATGCTGACAGATATTATAGTCTTTTAGAAGAAAACTCCATCATGGTAATGGAACAATAGGGTAACAGAGGAAAGTCATATGGAACAAAGGATTATTTATTGTTATTGTTAATAAAAAGGGAAGGAATCTAAGTGTGGCATGGATAGAGTACAAATAAACATTTTACAGCACCCACACATTTATGGATAACGGGCTCCTTACAGATCTATAAGATATACCCTACATAATTCCATTACAGTGACATGAAACAGTAACAAATCACTCTGGAGCTAAGCTATGATAAGGGGCAAATTATTATCCCAGGGATAAAATTATCAGAGGGATATTCCAGAGTAACATTTTGTTACCACTGCTCTTTTTCTCGCCCTTAATCCATTAAGCTCTCTACTTAACAGATTAGGTCATGTTTACAATTTGGCTCCCAGAAAACAGCAAAGTATAAAGACGTTTCATCTTATTTCTGAAGATAATTTAAATGTGTATAGGTCATCAGATGAGGAGCTGAAAGCACAACTGGAAGTGGTCAAAACTTTCTCAGATGATATAAGAATGTAATTTGGTCTTTATAAATGTGCAAAAGCAATATTTAAAGCAGGAAAGTTGCAGCACCAAGAAAATATCAGACAAGAACATAATATAAAGGAACTTGAGCAGGAAGGAGTCTGGGATCAACAATAAAACATGAACAGCTGCAAACAAAACTTAATAAGGAATATTTTTCATAAGACTAAAATTAATACTGAAAATAGTCCTGACATTTAGTAAGAAGTCCAAGCTGTGAACCAATTTGCTCTTCCTGGTCTAAATTACAGTTTTGGGGTAATTGACGGATGCCAAAAGGTACTGGATCAGATGGACAGGAAAACAAGAAAAGTGCATCATGCTTATCAAATTATATATAAAAAATCAGTGTATAACAAGACTATATATTCCTTGTTCTGAAGGAGGTATAATCCTCCTAAAAATTGATTACATGCAGTCATAGGACTGCATACAAATATCCTAACTTCATCAGATTCAAACATAGTGAAAATATTACAACATGAGGAGAATAAGTCTAAGATAACTTCCCTGATTAGTTTAGCAGAAGCATACCTGTGTCAAGCGGAAATGGAAATTGAAGTAAAAGTAACTCAGGCTGCAACTGAATGTGCCAAAAAACAAATGAAAGAATATAAGTTGAAGGATTACATGAGAAGGCAAGAACTGTGGAGAAGGCATAAATATACTTGCAAGTACAGAAAATTCCTGGAACAACCTCATGCTGATCAGGATCTGTCACATAAATAGTTAAGGAGAGGTGAATTTAAAATAAAAGATGAAAAGTTAATATTGCTGTTCCAGAATTTTGGAGTACATACAATTTGGTTTACAATGTCCATTGAACATGTGGGAGAAACAGACAAATGCAGGTTCTCTAATCAGAACTAGAAACAGTAGCAAAGGGCCTGTATACTGAAAGGCATAATAATGTGGCAAGACTGTTGCATTGTGGTTATACAAAACATTATAATACTGAAGTAGCTGAGAAGTACTGGAAACACAAGACACAAAATATTATAGAGAATGATGAAGGTTATGTCACATGGAATCACCCATTACCAACATTTCAAAAACAGATGCAGGAAAAACAGATATAATAGTCCATGAAAAGAAGACAAAAGTAACATTGATCATTGAAATTTCTATAAGCAGTGATTACAGTGTCTTACATGCAAAGAGACACAGAGGGCAATGTGGAAGAAGGATACACAGACAGTCCCAATAGTAGGACAAGCAATAGACCTCATAATAAAATATTTGCAGTTGTATTTAGATATGCTACCAATACAATATAGCTCCTTATGAGGTGCAGAAGGAGTCAGTTTTGGGCATATTGAGGGTGCTGCAAAGAACACTTTTTGCTAAGATCAAAGACTGAAACAATACTAATTTTATAAACTTTAATCTTGTTTTGACTTAGGAATGGGGTTTGTTACTGGCATAGTATTAGAAACCCAAAAAAAATGGAGAAATTATACTAAGCTACCTACCTACTCTTAATATAATATACAGCATTACAGAAAAATATTTAATCGTCAACAATACACTCAGATTAATTGGTGTCACCAATTAATGCAAGCTCAACTCTCACCAAGATCTACTTCTTTAGCTTATAAACCTTCTTAAATATAACATTTGAAAATGTTTTCTTGTTGAGTTCTCTCTGGCAAAATTAAAATTCATTACTAGCAAATGCAGACCTTTTTAATCAGCTTATAGTTCTTAATATCAAACATATTCCTTTTAAAATGTCATTACACTCAGTTCATGATCTACAACAATGCTTACCATACCCAGCTAAAAAATTCCCATTTCTTTCCTTTGCTCTGCAGTAAGTGCCTTGCATATGGATCTCTAGACATTTATATGTTTTTTAGAACTACAGTTATGTTAAAAACTCATGTTTAATGGCTCAAGCCAACATTCCGTTTGGTTTATCAGATATGAAGCCTCTTCCCTCTTATTTTGCTGTTCTGTACCTTCCTCCTCACAATATGAATATCATACACCTAAAAGCTCTAACCATTTTCTTTTCCATGATAAAATATTACATAGTGACTAAATGGAATATTCTTACTACAATTAATTGGTCTGAATTTGTCAATATATCTACTAAATACTGTAAGGCTTTCAAATTAATCTCCACACCTAAATCCAACCTAAACACTGCTCTCAGAGCTTAGGAACTAGTTCTAATATTTCTTATCTGATCTACATTGTCTCTAATATATAATTATTCCTCAATATCAAGAATGTTTATAATCCATTTGTAATCCATTCATTATTCTTCAACAATAACGTATATAGTCATACTTGCACAGTTGTATTGCTTGTATTGGTTCTATTCATTCTTTCCTTGTCCTATGATTTTACTTGTTTAGTTTCTGCTGTTTGTGATGCATCAAGTTTGAATAAAAAATATGTTAAAAATATACACACGCACACACACACACACACACACACACACACACACACACACACACACACACACACACACACACACACACACTCATATATATGTATGCTATATGTAATTGTTTGCTGCATATAAAAAAGTCAGTTGCTTAAAACTGTTAGGTTAATAATTTTGCAGCAGAACAAAACAAAAAACTTCTGTGCATGCCTGCCACAACAAGAAACAATTTTCAGCATGATGTTTCAGAACTTCAGCCATCAAAGCTCCGACTATTACTTTTGTATTAATCTTTTAATTAAAACACGACAGCACTGTAGCGAGCAGAGAGCTATTGTAGTACCCAATGTCATTTCCTTTAGTCAATCAAATACACATTTCAGAAAACAAAAACCAATATACTCTAAAATAAAGACAGAACATTTAACAATGTGTTGTATTGATGTGCTATTAAAACTAGAGGACTCATTTAAAATGTAGCCCAGTGTCTCTATGTCCATATCCTGTGGACTGCTCTTACATTAAAAAGTCTTTTGGCTTTTCCCGGTTAGGGGTCGCCACAGCGGAACTCTGGTCCGCTGATGATTGGCAGTAGATTTTTACGTACTGGCTTGCTGGGCCTAACTCACAACCTTCAACGAAGGAACACCCATTGATGCATGTCACCCCACAGAAGACACTCTAACTGAGAATCGAACAGGCAATGTCTACCTATGAGGCGACAACGCTACCGCAGCACCATTCCCGCAGTTCTTACATTAAGAGTCTATATCCATTGATATTAACTTGATGCATAAACATTTCTAATTTTTTAATATAGCTTAGAATACATAAAATAAACAAAGTGAAATTCCATAACGTAAGCATGAAGTGAATGTATTAGACAGATGCATGGTTTAAGTAACTTTTATGAAACTTAGTATACCAAAAACATTGCATGGCCACACTGCTAAATAAATAAATGTAGAGATACAGACTTTACATTTACGTTATGACATACAGAATTGCACATTTTCTGATTTTATGATATACTTGTAAGGGAAGACTTAATGGATATTCATTATATATGCAATGTTTTGCTATAAAGCCATAGGGTACCTGTCAAATCTTCTAACGCTCAAAATTTTGAACTTTACATGGTCGAGACCAAACGTTCGAAATTTTGAGTGCTCGAAGATAGACTTTCAACGGCACTGTATGGTGAAGATAGGGAAAATTTCCTTTTTTTGCACTGAAGTGCGGTCTCGGAGTGGGTATATTTAAGTGGGGGGGTGTGCGGGGTGCAGGGGGGCTTGCCCCCTGCCTACACTGTTAAAGTGCTTTTTTCTGTTTTTACTTTTGTTTTATTTTTGATGTTCAAACATCCAAATGTCGAACATTTGGTCTCGACCATGTAATGTTCGATATTTTGGATGTTCGAACATTTAACATAGACCCAAGCCATATTGGGTCATAATGTGCATGCAGTTTTATTTTAGTTACATTTATAGTAATTAGCATTTAGAAAATATATATGACTACAGGTATATTTTTTTCCTCAGTAACCCATGATCTTGGAATGTCTTGCAACAGAACTTGATAATCATCCAAAAATAAATGCATTGTATGTAAGACACCACTTTGTAAGTTTAATTTTCCTGTAACAGTCACTACTACTGAGTTGAAATGTAATACTCTTTATTCATAGTAACACTAGTACTTCTCTTACCAGCATTTCTAATTACTATGATGGTGTCATGATGCAATTGTTGTGAAATTACAGCTTCTTCTTCTGTCCCTGATGTTTGGAGTAACATTGCTACCAACTTGACATTTGCAAGGTGATGCAATTAGAAAGTGATACCTTAACTTTATACATTCACACCTTCTTCCCAGAGCTCAATCCACCCACATGCTGCTATATTCTGCTAGCTAAAATAAACTGACAATGGAGCTAAATAGCCATCTTAATGTCTGTATATCATACAATATTCCTTTCATAATGCAATTGCTGTACAGGAGATAAACTATTTTTCTTAAAATGTCTTATACTTTTTTGACAATGGTTTTATTTGGTGACTTTTCTCTGTCTGTCTCTCTACTTGTTTATTCATATTGAGATTTCTTCTTGTATTGACTAAAATCAACCCTGTTTTCAGAAGCCAGTATAGATATGTATGAATGCATTCAGTGTTTGTGTTAATCTGTGTAAACCTCTGTATGTGATTACACTTGTCTTTGCATCCATGCACAAAACTCTCCACAAACTTATAGTTGAAGCACTTCCCGGAAGAAATACTAACAGGAAAACTGTTTCTGATTCTTACTCAAAACTTCAAACAGGGGAGATGCATGATAATTTTGGAGTTCTATAGGAAAATGCCCTGACTTTTAGCCAAGTGACCTAATATTAATTAGTGAGCTAGTATAGGGAGTAGCCAGCTGAAAAGAATGGAAGAGAGTAGGCAGTGTTAGTTCTTCCAGCCTGAGCAGATGAAGGTGACTCTGTCCTGGTGTGGTATGGACATCCAGTAGTGGCTGCATGAATCAGCAAGTGGAGCATGTTGTAGAAACATGCATTCACTTAGCCAACTTGTCACTCTGTAGCTGGATCTGGCACATGCAATGAAACACAAATGGCTCTGGATCAGCATGGACCTACCTATTATGCATGGATGTCAAATCAGCAGGTAAGGGGGTTAAGGATGAAAACAGCTTCACCTGCTAGAATTATGGACCCTCTGCAAGCTGATTCTAACCACAAAGCTGGACAAGCAGTCATGGGATGGTAAAACAAATAGGCCATTCTGTCAGTACAGATAGTCTGATGGTCACAGATAAGGAGCAAGAAACTCGTAAAAATGAAAAAAAGATTAGCCCCAGGATTTACTAATCTTCCGTGTAAGACTATATTAGTCTTACACAGAAATGCCAGTCTAAGAGTATGATGGCAGCGCACCATGCATATTAATGAGGGCGCACTGCCACAACTCTAAAGCTTACATGGAGCGTGGACAAGTGTAGGGGGCATGTTGGACTGTGGAGCAGTCCAAAAATCCACTCCCCTGCACTGACAAAACCCAAGAAATGTCGAGTTACATGATCAAGTCCGCTCACATGTGTACATTGTAACACTACACTCCCCCATATGTTAAACCTTGTACAAATTTAAAAATTAAAAGAAATTTATTTTTTTTTGTTTTATTTCCAATATAGCTGCCCGTATTTGCACATGTTTGCGCGGGATTGCCCATTGCTTAGCTACAGTTAGCAGCTTAGACACCAAAGAGGATTTACATATGGGGGAGTGTAGTGTTACAATGTACACATGTGAGCGGACTCGATCATGTAACTCAACATTTCTTGGGTTTTGTCAGTGCAGGGGAGTGGATTTTTGGACTGCTCCACAGTCCAACATGCCCTTGACTGCCCGAATGTTGAACATGTGTGCGGTTGCCTCTCTGACTGCAAACGCTTATTTGTAACATAGCGCATTGCACGTGGACCCAGCGTTCTGTTGCAGGAGGCGTTGTGTGTAGTTAGCTCTCCGACTGCAAACGCTTTTTCACTATAGCGCTTTGCATGTGGGTCCAGCGTTGTATTATCAGTTGCTTGAACATTTCACTTCACGCCACTCGACTGAGGTACACAAGCTCACAGATAAGGTTTGCCACCATTTGTTTTTGTATGCAGCCTTTACTTGGCTACCAGAGTTATTTTTTATCTTGTTGGCTCATTCTATAACTAGTACGCTGCTCTGAAACAGTTCGCGAGCCCTGTTTAATGGCCTTTTCTAAAATTATACATGCTGATTTGTGATGTGTAATGGCTATATCTGCCTTACTTTTTTGTGTGGATTGCTCACTTTGCGTTAATTATTTGGGTTAGTTGTAATACATGTTTAATTGTTTAAGCGCTCTAATTTGGGACTGTGCAGCTGTCTTCTATGGGTATGTTCTATACCATTACTAATGTTTTTGTGGGACTTGCTCTATGTGTTAACAGAAGTTTGGACTTGCAGTAAGGCGAATATCGCTTTGGAACTGCGCTGATTGTACTTCCCTCACGCTAGTGGGGTCGAATACTTAGTAATCCTCCCAGTACAGTTAATCCGAGTGTATGCGCTGCTTGCAGCAATCACCCTACCCACATAGGAATACTCATACAGAGTAACTAACCTGCTGTTGAATCATTTATTTAGAACCTCTGTTTGAATACACCTGCAATGCAATTTTGTCCTAGATTGCTCAGCTTTTGTCTGCTAATTGATTGACTGCTATTCAAAGTTCCATTGCACTTTTTTTTGTTTGTTTTATTTGCATTTTTGCTACCTATTCCTAGCTTAGTTATGTTTTATTATACTTGATAAGGTTAACCTAACTTAACTGAACTGCATTGTTCTTTCCAGCATTAACTGTGTATGTTATGACTGTCTGTTTATCAGCACTAAACTCCTGTACTGCCTGCCTCATTACAATTTTTTCTTTTCTCCCTTGCATGTTCCAGCTTGTGTTCCTGCCTACCCTCCTTCTCCTCCTGAATGCACCCTAACGGAGGCTCATGTTGAGAACCCACAAACCAAGGACATTTAAATCAACCTAGAATCCTATCTGCTCCCTTCAGGACATTTACAGAGAAAGTATGCTTATTGCTTATCTTTCCAGGACATTTTAGAGAAAGTACCCATATTGCTTAAATATATACTGTAATTCATAAAAGTAGTACATACTTTAGTAGGTTGCAGTGCGCTCCTTGCCAGGCCTGCCAGCAGCCAACTCTTTCCCTTCCTTATCAATTTAAATTATCCCTACTCTCCCTCCCACACTTTACTTTTACCCCTTGTTGAGCCTGATAACCCCTCCAGCCCCTTACTGGATATTCCCGTAGGTGTCCCTGTTCACTCTTCTTAGCTGCCCAATAGGTGCCACCCGCTCTACCTTTCTTGCTGGCTCTACTACATTTCCCCTCTTGGTTTCTTAGTACACTTTTTTTCAGTATTTTCTTTGATATCTCGCCCACTGTTCTCTCTCCCCATATTCTCCCAGGACTACATATCCTCTTCCTCAGCTCTCTTATTTCTCCATTCTCCTCCAAGCTCCTAGCCTCTGACCCTCCCATACTATTCTTTCAGCACATATCTCCTCACAACTCCATTTCACTGTCAGTCTTTGATATAAAATATATATTTGCAATCTTACCTTCTAGCTCTCCTACTCTACTGATAGTTTTTTCCTCTTTTTCTCCTTCCTTTGGCCAGCCTGTCGCTCCTCTCAAGTGGCTCACTCCGCTCCCTACCCCCAAATCCCACCCACCCCCAGCACCTCTACATTTATACCTCTCAATCCCCCTCCCATGTATACTAATTAACCAGAGTCCTACTCCCATTACCCTCCTACTCTTACTCCTCCCAACTTTACCTCACTCCACCACTTAACCTATCATAGTTCTTCTACTTGACCCTCCCACTCTTTCTCTTCCTCTCCATTATAGTTTCCTTCTCATCACAGATTTTTCCCTCTCCCTCCCCTGCAAATACTTTCAACCCCATCCTCTTCCTAAGACCCCATCCTTTTATTTTTGTTTGTGCTGCCTACTCAACTCTACTACATCAATCTCTTCCACCTCTGGTTGCCAAACATGCCTCCCAAAATCCTTCATAATATCTATGTCCCATCATTACTACTTGTACTTCTCATTCCCCTATATTTTGCTACGTCCTACGCTCACAAAGTACCATTTTCGCCTGCTCCTACACAAACCAACCCTTGTACTCATTCACAACCTTCTCTATCTACCCACTACAACAACATATCTTCCACTCTTATTCCTCCCAAAACACTGTACCTTTTCCATCCCAAAAGCCTCACCACACCAAAACTCTCACTCTGAAAATCCTCCCTCCCATAACAGCCTCCTACTTCTAAAACACAAAAGACAAAGTTACTACCAATAATGACCTTGTCTTATGTGGCGATATTCATCGAACCCTGGCCCCTGCCTCACCACTAACAACGCCTCCCAACCCCTTTTTCTCCCTCTGGAATAAAACATAGTCCCTCCCAATTCTTCTACCACTTCCTCTCCTAACCCCTTAAGCTCTTCTCTATCAATGCTCAGAGCCTAAATAACAAAATTCACCATCTTCATGCTTGGATTTGCCACAACCAACCAGACATCCTAGCTATTTCTGAAACCTGGCTAAAACCCCACATCACCGACTCTGAAATCTTACCTCCTGGCTTCCAAATCCACAGAACTGACCGACCAAATAAAAAAGGTGGAGGCTCTGCAATAATTTTCTAACCTTCTCTCCTGATCCCTCTACAAATTCCAACTCCTGAGTTCAAAACGCTGAACTTACAGCCAGTCTCCTTCGACTAAATAAACATAAGAACATCTGCATTATCTCCCTTTATATATCCCCAGGTGACAACACAACAACCCTTGAAAATATTCTTTACTGGGCCTCAACTGAAATCAAATTTGAAACCTACATTCTAGGCGTTAACATTGATTGGAATAAAATCAACTCTCCTTCCCTCCCAATTCATCAACCTCTTTAACTTCACCCAAGTAATACACTCAACCACCCGGCCTAACAAAACAAATCCCCAGGATCTACCATTGACTGGATCCTAGTCTCTCATCCAAACAAAATAACTCTTTCAGGCACTATCCCTGATACCTTCAGTGACCATCTCCCTACTTTCATACACCGCTAACTCTACCCAATATCTACACCACTACATCCACACTGTAATCTCAGCAACTTCAACCCAACTATCTTCTCAAACATTCTTAAACATACCAACTGGCAGACCCTAAATACACTTCCCCTAGACAAAGCTGTAGAACAGTTTAACTCTATCTTCCTAAATACTCTGAACTCCTAGCTCCTCCAAGAAACAAACGAGTCAAAGCTAACTCTGCCCCCTGGCTATCCAAAGAAACAAAACAAGTCATGCATCAAAGGGACAAATCTTGGAAGCTATACCAGAAAAATAAAATCCCTTCTTCCCTGCTCCAATACACCCAACTCCGCAACCTAGCAAAAAAACTAATCACCCTGGACAAAAAGAACTACTACTACAAACTACAGTCCAACCAAAATAAGAACCCCAAACAGTTCTGGAAATCAGTAAATTCCCTTCTCCACCCAGGATCTAAAAATAACCCTTGCCCAGACCCAAGTAAAACTGACTCAGATCTAAGCTCTCTTCAACAAATTCTTCACAGAATCTATAGCTAATCTTACCAAATCCTTCCCCAACAATAATACATCCAACTCTCTTCCTCTACTCCCAACAACCCTCTAACTGTCCTCCCAGTTTCCAGCTGAAACCTGTTTCAACTATATTCATAAAAGACTCTTATCTAAACTAAAGCCATGCACTAATGCCCTGATAACATCCCTCCTCTTTCCTTAAATGTGCTGCAAGGTATTGCTCTCCTATCAGCATCTTAATTAACAGATCTATAAAGAGTCATATGTTCCTATGCTTTGGAGATCAGCCTACATTCTCCCACTTCATAAAGGAGGCAAAACACAAATATCTCTAACTTTCGCCCAATTGCCCTACTCTCACCTTTATCAAAAATCCTAGAGAAATGCGTCCACCACCAACTCATGCCTTTCTTAATCCATAACCACTTCCTAACACCCACCCAACATGGTTTCCGCCCTGGACACAGCACTATTACTGCCTTACTATCCTTTTTAGAAACAGTCAACCAAGCCAGGGATTCTGGGTTACTAGTTTCCACTGTACTGCTAGATCTGTCTAAAGCCTTCGACACCATCTCTCACAAACATCTTCTCTTTCATCTATCAAACCTTCATCTCTCCCCTGATACTCTATCCTGGTTCTCTAGCTACTTATCAGATAGATCCCAAGCTGTCAAATGGAAAAACTCTACCTCCTCCTTCTTACCTACACCCACTGGTGTCCCCAGGGTCCATCCTTGGACCCATGCTTTCAACATCTTCATAAATAACCTTCACTCTGCCATCCCAGACACAACAGTCATCCAATACGCAGATGATTCTACCTTAGTCTGTGCCTCCAACATTCCCGAACTACTGACAAAAACCCAAATAGCTTTTCCACTACTGAGAGCTGGATGCACCAAAATCATCTCTCTAAACTCTAATAAATCCAAAATTCTTCTCTTCGCTCCCTCCAGGGCTTGCACATTTGATAAAACAGCATTCAAAATCATAAGCCAAACAAAGTCAACCATAGAGGTGGTCCCATCTGCAAAACTCCTTGGCATCACTATAGACGAGCACCTCAAATTTGATAGCCACATACAAAAACATAAAGAAAACCCACCAAAAGCTAGGTATGCTCTATAAGAACAACTGCTTTCTCTCCAACTCCGCTAGACATTCCTTAGCAACTACCTATCTTCTACCATCTCTACTATATGGAGCCCTCTCCTTACTAACCTGTCTTCTTCCATCTCCACTAAACTCAAAATCTGCTATAATAAAATCTCTAAATTTGCTACCAAATCTAAAACCTCTTCTCACCATTGTCTTTCCTACAAACTCTGAACTGGCTAGAACTCCTAACTACCTAGACTACCTCCAACTAACCACTGCTCACAAATTAATATTCTACCCTGAAAATGCCCAGCCCTAGCAAACATCCTTCCGCCATACACCCCAAACAGATCTCTTAGATCTGAACACCAAAATTTAATCACCATCCACAAACCCAATGCCCTGCTGGCCAGCTCCTTCTCTCCTACTCTCTTGGCAGGAAATGGAACTCTCTCCTTCTTCTCTTAGAACAACATCTAACACTGAAGCCTTCAAAATCCAACTTTTCTCTTACTTATCCTCTAAACATAAGTGCACCTGCTTACATCCTACATAAATCTACATAAATTCCCCTTGAACCCTCTACATCCTTTCTCTTTACTCTACCCTAATACTATCTTCTTTTCTTCTCTTTCTCTCTCGATCACTGCTTGATCAAACTATATTCTACTCTCAGTTTATGTACTTTCTCCCTCTCTACTCCTCATATGTAAATATTGTAAATAGCATGTAACCTTACACCTTTTTTTCATACAGTCAAACCTGCTACTTGAAGGAAACTACTAAATCTATTGTACCTTCCTTCCTGAATGATGTTTTTTGAAGTATACTGCGTGTATTTGCTTTTTTTTACTAACTGTATTCAATGTATGTTATTCCAAATGTATATATTTTATTACTATCTTTTACACTATGTAACTTAGATTGTATTTGCTTTGCTTTTGCTTTTTCTCCCGGGCCTCCACTGAAAATGGGTACGTTCTGGCCCAGTGGACTTCCCCGGTAATCAAACTGGAAATAAATAAATAAAAAAAAAGAAAAAAATATGCAAATTAAGCAAAATAGCGATAGCGTAGTGGTTAGAGCCTTCGCACAAAGAGGAGGCATTCCAGGTTCGAGTCCCACTACTGCACATTCCATTTTGTGTTGGAAATCTGTATACAAAAGTATTTCCTGACATTTATCATGTATAAGTTTTGTAAAAAGCATTCAAATGCTATATGTAGTAGTGAACGAATTATATATATATATATATATATATATATATATATATATATGAAGGTGAAATGGTTATGCATTCTGAGAAATAAGTAACTTATTTTAAGCAATATAAAGCACTGCTAAGCACATTTTAGCAGTATTTGGCATATTTAAAACCAATTGCTCATAGCTGAGCAGCACATTAACAAGGGCAATGTATTTGCACATAGCTGCGCACTGTGCTAACTAGTGCAATGTTGGGAAACGTCGGGCATCGTTGAGCAACTTCGAGCAACGTTGGGCAATGTCGGGCAAAGTTGAGCAAAGTCGGCTAAACACAGCCACACCTTGTTTACTGTACCTTAACCATTCAGGTCTGGCCAGTAGGAAAATAAAAAAGCAGGGACAGGGTTCGAACTCAGGACACTGTGCACTATAGTCACAGTACATAAGCACTAAGCCATGGCAGCATTTCACAACCATGCACTTTCAACAGACACATATCTATCAAAGGAACATTAAACATTGCTAACATCAGCTAAGCAGGTGTGCCTACAGCTGAGTTTTTTCAAAACTGGTCAATCACAAATAGGTGCAAGAAATGAGACATATTTAAGCTCCACAGGTGGGAATACTTGCCATAACTGGTTGTAGCTCCCTTCTGCAGTCAGCATGGCCAGTGTTGGAGAAGGCACTCAATTTCGAGCGCAACAATGGGGCATTGAGGAGACCAAAGTAATGGTTTGGCTCCTTGTCCTCAATCATGAGCAAAGACTCCTGTGGGGCCAGTATCAGGGCACCCAATATAAAACGGAGGCCTGGAACAGTCTATCTCGTGATCTCACCAGTGCCACTGGTGTTCCTCGGACTGGTGAGCAGGTCAGGCACCATTCCTCTGACCTGAAGTAGCGTAAGGAGGATCAACTGGACCAGTGGATCCAGGAGTCCCATGCAATGCCTAATGCCCCAGTACTGAGTAAGTAGCCATTGTATTAAGTAGTTAAGAATTGCTATGCTTGTCTATACTATGGATAGGTATGTCTCAATATCACTGCATTTACTTCACAGCTGCAGGTGTCCAGGCTATGAATCAGCAAGCCCAGGAAGATAGGTTGCAAAGGCTGTGTCATCAGGCAGGTTAGTAATTATTCTGCATGTACTGTTATATAAAATAAATGAGAGAACCTTCAAAAAGTGTTTTAACCCAATAAATAAGGTGTAATAATCCTTTAATAAAAGTATAATTCCTGGAGTGCATCTGTGTCATTTTCTTTGATATGTTGTTGTATTGTTGCATTTTGCAAACAGTAATGTTGTATTAAGCAGTGTTAACCCACACTTGGGTAGGCCCATATAATGTGGATGAAGGGAGTGCCAGTAGCTTTTATGCATATTTACAGCCCTCAACTGTTGATTCATGCCCAGCATGTACAGGTTAATCTGGCACATGGGTAGCTTGGTATTTTGTTCCCCAGAAATGTCAGTGTGCTGCCAGAAATGTAGGGAGCTGTTAACATATAACTGATACTTTCACCTTAACATATCTAGATAATTATATGAAAGTAGAACTGTCAGTGTACCATCTTAGCAGTAGTGTGTGTGAGCAACTCTCAAAATATATAGCAGTAACATCTGCATCTTGGACAGTTTGCATGTAATATACAGCTCATGTATATAATGATCTAGCAAAATCCAATTGCACAATATAAGGACATTGGGTAGTATAATAATACATTTAAGGGACATATAACTGCAGTTAATAGGAATGTAGTGAAAACTAGAAGGATATATAAGTTGTTAATTGAGCTATCCTTTTCCACCCTACTGTATGTGCATAAAAAATGCAATTCCACATCTCAATTGGTATGTCTAATCTCAAAACATTTGTTGGGACATATGTCCTATTGGTTTATAAATAATTGCATTTATTTCTATGCATGTGCCCTGTTAAAATACCACAATATTGGTGGACTGTTGCCATCAATTCAACCTGCATGCTGTTGTAATGTCCACTATTGTTCTATATATGCATGTGTTATGTTTGCTTTTCAACTGTTGAAAATCTGGTGTGTTGGGTTAATGGGAATACTTCTGCATGCTGTTATAACTAATTGGGAATGCTGTTGACTGTTACTAACCCATATCTTTATTAAACTCTCCAAAACCTAGTTTGTATGGGAAGGCCGGTCCCAGCGGACCCACCTGTCCCACCTCAGCTGGCCATGGCACCTGGCACAGCAGGTCCAGTGCCCAGCCTGGGACCTCCTCCTCCATTGGCCCTGTGCCACCTTCGGTTGGAAGCACTGCAGGGGATGGGGCTCGGCCCCCTCCCATGCAAGCGTGGGTGGAGGAGGGCAACCTATCACCCTTCGAACGGTCCGGGCTGTGGTGTGTAGATAGATTGAATGTTCTGTTGCAGAACCTCTACGCCAGCTTGAGGCACAAGTGGTGCAACTCCTGGGTCAGCCTGGCCCTCCTACACAGCCCCCAGCACAGCCACCCTCTGTGCTGTGAAGGTACAGTAGTGACTGCCCATGGGTGGGGACCTCAGTCCCACTGTTTCCATCTGTGGGCTCATGGGCTTTCGATTTCCAAACATCCCTCCCCGTCAAAGGTGTTCACCCACCACATGTGTCATATACTGCCCCTGTATGCGTCTTGTTTGTCTTGTATGTTTACCTCCCCAACCTACCTCTCCAAATATACCTATTTCCCATACCCCACATTACACTCTCACCTGAAAAAAAAAAAAGGCAATCTGCTCCCAAAAAAAAAAAATTACGCCCCATACATAGCTGCCCATTTTGCACACATGTCCACTGGACACATAAAATGTAATTTAATTGGCATTGCAACATACTTTGTTTTCCTCACCCCTCTCTCAGGGGTTGAAGGTTTCATATCTACCTCCAAATGTATTCCATATGCACAGCTGTTGCTGCTAAAGAAATGGGCAGCTATGGACCTTCCCTACACCCGCCCTGCACATCCCAAGCTACTTTCCATACTGTCTTTCCCTCTTTGTGCCCCTTTTTCACCACTTTCCTATCTCCCCATTTTTCTTTTCTTTCAAAGAAATGAGCGCGGGGGTTAGCGGGAGTAATCACTATTAAGCAGTAGTTAGCGGGTTTGCGTGAGTGTGCACTTGTTTGTGCTTAGCTAACCATTGCTAAGCATTGCGCAAACCCATGCAATCCTGCTTACAACTGCTTAAAAGTGCCTTAGTCACTCTGTATGTGAGGGCCCTTGTTCTGCTCAGGAGCAAAATAAAACACCTCTGTCAGTCTCGAACCCCAGACCTTGTACACACTACACAACATGAAGTACCACTAAGACACGGTAGATACACAACAAGTTGGTGCTGAAATAAATATATCATGCATCAGAATGAGTGAATGTAAAGGAAAAATAGGAATGCCATACCACACAACTTGTTCTGTGGATCTTTACCAACAGTTGTTGTGGGATTACATTACATGACTGTGATAAGAGAAGCAGCCATTCTAGCAGGAAATAATGTTACACCATCACTTTACAACCCCACACAGTATCACAGCAGGACAAACACTGGCATATCTGTTTAGGGCAGAAGCCATACCTTCCAACCGTCCCTAATTGTCAGGAATGTCCCCGATTTTGACACAAATTTTAGCTCTGTCCCACTGAATCCCTCCTAAAACTACTGACTTTGGCCAGAAAGGTGGTGAATTACACTTAATGAATAATGACAATAATAATGAGTTAGACACTTCTTTTACTTCAGAAAAGGCATTTTAATTCATATGCTCTGATTCCCTCAATGTTTCAACTTAATGGCACTAACATTTCAAAGGTGTCCCTGACTTTTTCCTTACTTTTCCCTGAGTCTGTTCAAATATGTACCTGAGTGTTTGAGAGGTCTGGCAGAGGCAGAAACACAGAGGCATATCAGCCTTTCTGCTGTTACACACTGTGCAAATAACTTTGGAAGGAGTTTCGGAAGCATACCCTTATGTAGGAATACAACACTGAAATACAAATTGATGTAGTCATGTACTGGTAGCAAACAACTGTAACAATGCCATTGCTCTATTGCTGAAAAGACATGTGTGATGCACAGACAAAATATAACAGGCTATTCTCTGGATACGATGTGGATAGGTCCACAGTTGGTAACTACACAGACAGATTACTTGCCTTGATAAACTAACATGTACACAGCAACCCTGTACGTCCAGCAAGATAAAATCCGCACAATAATACTTACACTCTCTGTACTTCTGCACCCCTACCCAAATGTAGAATATACCTGTGGGTGCAGGGTCTACCAAGGATGTAGGTAAGCATACTCACAGTACTGACATGTGTCCAGTTTTTCTGAGCAGCTTCTGCTAATGTCAACACTAAAAAAGCACAAACTGTTTAGAACTGAGTAAATGAATATTCACAGTATAGCAGTTCACAAACAATTCTTGTGCCAAAGGAATGCATCTCAATAACTAGCTTTGTATGACAGTTAATTGTAAAAGTTGAAAAGAAAGTACATCTTTCCATGTATCTTGGGATAGCATTTTGAGTGGTGAGTACATTTCTACACTGACAAGTGGGTACTGGAAGCAGCAACATTAGGTCTGAGTACAAAATGTAAATCTCTGGCTACACCCCTGGCCTCTGATATAAGAACTATACCAACCTTCTGTCTTAAACAATGATGTCCACAGCAAACAAGGATTATCTCCATCTTGGAACGCTGAAAGGGCCACTCCTACCTGAGTTAGCAATTTATAGTACTGGGTTGCTATGACAGTGATTACTGCAATTACTACACAGCAGGCTGCATGCAATTAGCAAGTGGTGGCCACTATTTGGTGCAGAGGCCATCACATGCTCATGTGCAAATACCTACAAAATCAGGCTGCAATCTCTGCCAAGAATCTCAATCACTCTATTGCAGAGACTGACAGAGAGAGAGACAGAGAGAGAGATGCAGAGAAAAGGAAAAAAAAAAAGAAATATTACCAAATCATACAAAGGAAA
The DNA here is from genome assembly GCF_019279795.1 of Protopterus annectens. Taxonomy (NCBI): domain Eukaryota; kingdom Metazoa; phylum Chordata; order Ceratodontiformes; family Protopteridae; genus Protopterus; species Protopterus annectens. Next base: position 1,518,396,293 of record NC_056733.1, read on the forward strand.
GTATGTGATACATATGTATTTACTGGCATGTAGTAGCTGTTATTGAAGAATAGTCTACATAATGTGAACCATTCATATGTGGCAGCAGTACTTATTTATGCATAGATGTTCTGCTTACCTACTGCTATGGACAATACAGTGTGTACCTGTGGGCAGTAGGACATACCTGTGAAATGTGTAGCTCAGCATTAAATGTCAAAGATCTGATCCATGTTATCTGTGTTCTGTACAATAGTGTGGCAAATGGCTGTTGGGTGGATTAGCACTGACATTATATAAACATGGGAGTGACAGAATAACACATGCATGATAGTCATATTAAAGTGCAGCTTAGCATTGGCAACTGCTGTAGCAGTCTAGTATGCTTATCTAGCATTTGCAGCTATATATACCCCCCCAATGTTAGTGTGTGTTCATATGTGACACCTGTTTGTGTTGCAGCAAGGCCCAACAGTTCAGCTGTGAGGTCCAGGGACTTACAACAGTGTGGACCTTGTGTGTGTATGCCACACACATACGGAGAAATATATATGTGTCATATATATTCACATCTATATATGTGCATAGAGCAGGGGAAATAGTGCAACTGTTTGTGAAGGTGGAGATATATATGTTGGTGAAGGTTAGTATGCGCATATTTGTATATAGGTTTTAGTGTGTGACAAACAAGACAGCATACAGTGCTGGTATATGACATGTGGTGGTTAAACACTGTGGGTGGTTTGCTCAGTTTGCAATGTTGAAGCCAGTGCGGCCTGCTAAAGCTACCTGGGATGTGAACACCTTCAATGCATTTATCCCAAGACTGTGCGATTTTATTACATTACTGTACACCTCACATCCTTTGTATAATTGACATTCTCACTATGAAAGGTGAAATGTATATGTGCCTATATATATATATATATATATATATATATATATATATATATATATATATATATATATATATATATATATATATATATATAGATATATATAGATATATATATATGTACACCAATGGGTGTTTATTTATATATCTATCTATATATATATATATATATATATATATATATATATATATATATATATATATATATATATATATATATATATATATATATATATCTTTGACATATTCACAAACACATTGACCATCGCAGTCAGTTAACAGTACAGAGAATGTATTGCAACAAGTAGATGTAGGTGTGTACGAGTATATATAAGAGTATATATAACTCTTAGCAAAAGCTGTGTATTCTGTTGCTAGGCAGAAAAAGTGCTATTGCATACAGTGTGATTAAGTCCCTTGGTTTTAACTAGGGTGTGTCACTGGAGGCTAAAGCACTACATCTATGATTATTGATTGGTACTGATAGGTTCATAGATTCATAGGTTCATACTAGGCTATCTGCCCTAGGGCATTTGTAAGCCTAGCCAGAGTGTGTTTGGCTTTCGCCACCCATTAAAATTAATTTTACTGTGCCCTTTTTCAAGGTTTAGTTTACTGTTCCTCTGTCTAACAGTGACACAGAAGTGATACTCGGGGTAAACCTACGATCTCCCATCCACTCATCAAGATTCCTCTTGAAGAGAGTCAGTGAGGGACTCTGCCTAACCTGGACTGGGATTTTATTCAAGAGTGAAGGGAGCCTCTTGGTTATGATGTTGAATCCAAATCCTGTGTGTACTGTAGTACTACTTGAAGCTCTGGGCCTGTACAGCAAAGTATGGTATATGTCCACATTGCTTGCATCCACTGTTTTGTGTGGTTCCTGTATTGATCACAGATTACATTTCTCAAGATTAAGGTTGTGTAAGTACTGACACACAGTACTGTATAGTACACACTGAAAGCTTATCTGGGTTGTCATACCTTTGTGTCCTGTAATTATGTCTGATGTGTGTGTGGGAATGTTTGTAACATGTCCTTTGACACATGTGTGGTATAACGTATAACTGCATATCTAGCAACATTCATAGTGTACTACAGCAGTATGCACCCTATATTCCCAATTGTGCACATATTTTGGACATGAATTTGCCATTAACAAGTTGTGTGGTATAATAGTAATACATTTACTGGACCTTTCACTCGTTGTGATGGATGACATATTTCTTTACACATCAGCTTGATGTATATCTGCTGTGGCTAGGTGCTGCATCGTGTTGCATACAGTGTGCCAGGTACTCTTGTATCATCTTATATAGTGATTTTATTTTGTTGCTGTGCAGAACATGGTTCATTAGATTGAGAGTGAGCCAGGCACTTCCAAGCAGTTGTGGGGTGAGCAGTAATAAGTGGCAGTTAAAGTGTTTCACTCTTGGTTACTAATAGGTTGCTATATATGGCAGTTCAGTGATATCTGTACTGTATAATGTTAAAGGTGCCATATGACTTGCTCAGACATATTTTCATATTTATGTCTTCCAGGGATCATGGCACATTGCAAGAACCCCACTTACAGTAGTGTTAAAGATGACATAATTACTACCAGTATGATTCAGCACTACAGTCTCATGTTCTCACAAACCAGCCAGGACCAGCAGGAGCGTACTGCAATGTGGCAAGATGTTGTCGGCAGGGTAAATTAAGTAGGCCTGCATAACTGGACATATGAGCAGGTACGCCACCACTGCAGTGATCTTCTCAGACATGTCCATCAGCGTGCTGCTGATGTGTGGAGACAACAGCAACAGGAGGTGGTGTTAATATCCATCCCCCTCACCAGAGTGGAGGAGCTGCTCCTGAGCCTGGTGACACCTGCACAACAACAACAGCAGCAGACATACACCATGATGGAGGTTGGAGCCACCCAGCAAGCACACATTGAGCATGCAGGTAACATGGCATATCTGTAGACTACTGTTATCTGTACTTGTAGATCATGCATATGTGAGATCTGGAGTGTGTCCTTAAAAGATGTGGAGCCTGTTGTTGTGCAATACTTATCATTTGGAACATAATCCATAGCCCTGTGAATGTAAACTGTTGTTGTACTGTAAGATTGCAAACACACAGTAGCAATGCCACAGTTGTGGCCACTGACAAACTGTCTCATCTCTATGTAGGTCCCTCTGGGGTGACATCAAGGCAGCAGACAGATGCTGGTGAGTGTGTTCTACATTTATTATTGTAAATAAAAAATGCATTTCATAGTTAAGGTGTAGGCCATGTACACATGTAACACACCTACCCATAATGCATGCTTTGCATGTTTGGTGTAAGACCACACACATCTCACTAATGTGATTAGCTGCCTCAAACACATGCAATAACCAGACCATCTCAAACAAATGTGGCTAGACGGTAGTGACCATTGGATAGGCACAGTTGATACTCAACATGCATATAACATACACATCTATGTCATACACAGAACATTTTAGCATGCTACACATAAAGGATTCCCAAATCCTCTGTAAAGACACACTCCAGTATCCAAAATCTCATCCACACATTATACATAATATACCTGAGGGGTAGAGGCCTATCATGGGGCATTTAAACACTCTGCAACACACTACACATTCATGTCAGGGAATGCTCCATATTGGCCTCCTTACAAACTCATGTAACATCTGTTTGTGAAATGGTGAATGTAGCCAAGGTAGTACAGTTCCAGTACAGCATGAGTAGTGCTGGTTTGGGAAACATTTGTAGCCTTGAGTGACCACATGATGTTTCATGATGATGGCCTATGGTACTATACCCCATCCAGTTATTGTAACCACAGTACTATACATAGCTTTCACTGCTCTACACCTTGCTATACACCTTAATGTTGCATGTGTGCACACATATGCACCTCTACACAATATGCATACCAATCACCATTAGCACAACTGACACATATATGCCTTGTGATGCTATTGAGTTTTGAATACCTGCACAGCAATGTTGTGTCCATGTATGCATTGTGTTCCAGGGAGAGGTCCATAACCTAATAACAAAACACATGCATCAAAGCTATGTATACTGCTAGTAACAAGGACTGTCTACACTTGCACTGCATGCTGTTGAGCAACACATGTCCTGCATGCTGACATGTGTGATATGACTGTTTTGCTTGTGATACTGTACCCCACCATCACCTGCTATTGTGTATGTTCTGAGATTGCTGGTGTTGTGTGTGTCTGCTTTAGGGAGGAGTGTATTTTGTGTGTGTGTGCATGTGCACATGTGCGCATGTGTACATGTGTGCATGTGTGCATGTGTGCATGTGGTCTGACATCATGTTCAGGTCTTAAAGTGTGATTCCTGTTTTCCTCTCACAGTTGCCGAGGTGGGGCTGGTTCAGTACAGCAGGGAACCTAATGTCACTGAGACAGACAGTGATCATGAGGATAGGTGTGTTGAGGCACAGGCAGGTTTGTCAGGGTCTGTTGTTGGGCCACCAATTGACAGTACACAAGTCTCCACCCCATCCATGCACACAGTAATACTGCCTGTATATCCATCATCACCATTGCCCTTAGCTGAGGGACAGTGTATGGTTGGCACTGGCCAGGACAGTGTGGTATCTATGGCACATGTATCAGGACACAGCAGCCATAGCCAGATGTCTGGAATGGTACCACATAGGCAGATGCACAGGGGTTCTCGTCAGAGCACTGCTGGTCATCATGCCCCTAGCAGACATGCCACACCTCTTTCTACCACACGCATGTTCCAGGCTGTCATGGAGGCAAATACATGAATGGAGCGGCACACCAGACAGGCACTAAGGGCACAGAGGGCTCATAACACCTCTGTATATGACAGTATCCGTGACCTAGCAGGTGCCATATGTAATTACACTGAGGTCATTGATAGACATTGGGGTGAGACATTGGATGTCCTCCACAATGTCATGTCCATGTGTCAGGACAGTGCAAAATGGTTGAGACATCAACATGGACGTATGCCAGCAACATCAGCAGCTGGAGGTCGCCGTGGACATCCAGCAAGTCACAGCCGCTCCCATAGTGCCAGTACCAGCCCCAGCAATGTTGGTGGGGGCTGTCCATAGACCGTCTTAGAAGACCATGTGCACATGGCTCTGGCCAGTCCCATCAGGGACCTGGATCCAGTGGACATATGTCAACCTCTTCGGATAGTACCCAGTCTGGATTAGTACCTGATACTGTCTGTAGCACCCCTGCCAGGCACAGGTTCCGTATCCATGGCCAGAGACAGTGATCTGTAAAGCCTGCCAGGTACAATCTGTAGCTGTCTCACAAATCCCTGTATATGGCAGCCACATGGTGGAACTGTGTGCATGCAGAGACACACACATAAACCAGAAACCTAGGGCAAAACACATACCTGCATACATTACATCAACATTGGCCCATAACAGTACTCATGACCCTCACACACACACACTCACACACACATGTTGATTGTATGGCTCAGTGTAGGCCTCTGGCAAACCAACAACACACCCTGTGCATATGATGAAACCTGTGCCACCTCTTGTCATCTGTAACACTGATGCAGGAACAGGCTAACATAGTGCTGATGCACAGGGTGACGTTAATAGCAATGGTTGAATGTGTAGCATGTTGTAAGCAGTAAAGTGTAGTGATATCCTTGAAGGTGCAGCTGAGCAGGCATGATGCATTAAAGCTGTAATTAGCAATGTTATATTGTTTCCACCAGTGTTTATTCCAATTGTGTTTTGTTTGCCCATGTGCCACTTGGCTGATGTGTGTAGTTGTGTCAGCAACTGTATACAGTGGAGAGTAAGTGTGGTGTGTGTGCAGCACAGGTCTGCATATGTACATTTGTGAACATGGTGGAGGTGCACTGTCTGCATGTACGTGCATATTGGACACATGGGCAGGGTGACATGCCCTGTACTGCCCAGTGTTAACACTCCATACTTTCTGTTGGTGGCCAGTATCCATTGTACTACAAACATTTTGGAACTTGAGCACATTATGAACCTATGTGTGTGTATGACACAGGTTGACACTGTGCTGTGGGTGATGCTGTTGCTGCTATCTGTCATTGGTTTGCATTACTACGGTTAACACTGTCCTAGCTGCATAATCCTTTATTAATGCACACTGTTCACCTTCAGGGTTGCATGGACCGTGCTATCACAAACACAAGAAATTCTCACTTATACAGTAAAATTGCATTAGTCCCATGGACCCCTGCCATAAACTAAATATATAATAGAAGGTGTGAAGTTGTACCAAAAGAGTTACATACGAAGAAGGGATAACCTCACTGGTCAGTATCATTGGGAAAATACAATCCCTCAATAAACATACAAGGCATGCTTCAAAATACAAAATGGCAAGGATTCCAAAGACAACACTAAAGCTTTCTTCACTGTTGTTCATATCTACAGGGGAAATCTCTGATCAGGTCACAGTTAATGTAAATGGTCACAAAGTACACTTATCTGACTGACATTACCAATTCCTTGTCAGACAGCTTGAATGCAGATTTCACCACTCTGTCATTACACAAGGGCCACATTTCCAGACCTGAAGAAAGTAAAACCTGATGATTCACAGACACTCTACTAGTTAAAACATCTCTTTAACAAAGTACACACCACAGTGGCAATGGTACTGGGCAGTGTCCCTGGCTGTGTCATACACAAGCTGACATATGATGTCACCACTCACCTAAACGCTCTGTCCAGATGCAGCCTCTATACAGGTTACGTACTTGTGAAATGACACACGGTAATGGTGTTCACAGTCCACAAGGGTTGAGCTACAATGTCTTCTTCTTCTTCTCCTTTTGGATGCTCCCATTAGGGGTTGCCACACTACATCATTTTGTCCTGGCCTCTGCATTTTGCGCTTTCACACCATCCACCTGCATGTCCTCTCTCACCACAGCCATAAACCTCATCTTAGGTATTCCTCTTTTCCTGTTACCTGGCGGCTTCATCCTTAGCATCTATTTCACAATATACTCTGCATCCCTCCTCAGCACATGTACAAACCAACTTAATCCTGCCTATCTGGCATGGTCTACTAACCTTCAAACCTGGCCTGACCCTCTAATATACTTATTCTTAAACCTGACTACCCTTGTCACACCCAGTGCAAATTTTAACATAAATTGATTAAGGGTAGAACTACAACAGGTTCTGGAAATTCTCACCCTATAAGCCAGACCAGTGTTATCTGGAAGGTTATGGAGCTCAGCATTATGGAACTCATTAACAGAGACATTATGAACCTGCAAACACTGCACCATATCCACTTAGGTTCTCTAAAGGCCAGATCATGGCTCCTACACCTAGTAGACTTCAAGCCAGTCAACAAGGCTATAGGTGAGGGAGGGTAGGTCAACACAGCCAAGCTATAGCTCACCAGCAATTCATACCCATCCCACATACTGGTATTATACATAACCTCAAAAGACATAAACGATTGTTAGATGATGGCTTGACAACTGACGCAGAAATTTAGGACACACAGTAACATTTGCAGCCTCCATGTACTATTCTATGCCAATAACAAGTGGTATTCACCTGCACTCAGTCCTGGGACCACTCCTGTTTGGCATATAGCTTTCTTAGGTACAAGCAAACATAGTAGGGATATGTCTGCCCACGTTTGATGACAATGCATACTGTGGGCTATACTTTATTCTCCAGATTTCACACACATCCTCCAAAAGGGTATCATACAGACAGATACCTGGTGTCGAACTCATGCTGTAAAGCTATAAGCCTAAGAAAGCATAGTTATCTACTTTTAGAAAACAAAGTATCCCCAGAGTACCACATAGGTAGTAGCCCCCAAGATGTGGAACAGGTACTAATGTATACATAGAGCCATGTGTTAAGTCATCTCTCCTTTGATAATCACATTACCAAAGGGTTTTGGAAATCCCTCTGTGGAGCACATAAGCAATAAAGGGTTTGCATGCAGATCCACAGAGGTTGTTGCACACCTAAAATGATTAGTCATCTTTGCCAGACTTTGCTTGTTTTGGAACAGTTTTCAAATATACTTTAAGCATAAACCATCACTCACACTCTTCAATAGAAACCATGATGAGTGGATGTGAAATGGAAGACGTAGCCCAGGGATCACTGCAGTGGCTAAGCTTGTCACAAGCATACAGAAGTGACCTAAGGTCTGGAAAGCACCAGCACACTCTGGCAAAGATAACACATGCTTTCATGGAGAAAGCAGAGTACCCACCTATGAAATACTTGAGGTCACATGTATGTATATGGATTTGCCCCACAGCTACCTTACATGTGTAATGCACATACAGTTGTCATTGTGATATGTCATACACTAGAAAAATCAAAACCCACTTCACATTGGCCAACAGTGTCACACACCTGGAGCACAGACACAGTCAGCAACTGCAAGATTCAAACTCTTTCCTTATTACATTATGATACTGCAGTAGTTTGCATTTACACAACGTGCTATACACATTACTGAGATTTTGCTTTTCCACAGTATATTTGTAGGTTGGTAACATCATCAGACTTGACAAAGATGAGTATACAACTTTTAAGGTGTGTGAGCAGTCTCCAAAAAGAATACTCTTCCCCACAGAGACACACAAGCTCATAGCTGGCAAGTGCAGGATTCAAACCTCTACCTAACTGCATTATGATACTACAGCAATATGCATTTACACAATGCAATATAAACATGCATGGGACTTCACCTTTCCACAGGTATATTTGTAGGTTGGTGACATCATCAGACTTGACAAAGATGAGTATACCACTTTTAAGGGGTGTGAGTAGTCTCCAAAAATGCTGCTTCTTTCCAGGGAGACACACACAGTAGACAAGTGCAGGATTCAAACCCCTACCTAACTATTTTATGACACTACAGTCGCATGTATTTACACAATGTGCTATACACATTACTGGGACTTTATCTTTCCACAGGTATATTTGTAGGATGGTGACATCATCAGACTTGACAAAGATGAGTATACCACTTTTAAGGGGTGTGAGTAGTCTCCAAAAAGGCTACTCCACTCTAGGAAGACAAACACACTCACAGTTGGCAACTGCAGGAGTCAAACCCCTACCTCACTACATTATGATACTACAGTAGTATGCATTTACATGATGTGTTATAGACATTACTGGGGTTTCACTTTTTACAGGTATATTTTTAGGATGGTGACATCATCAGACTTGACAAAGATGAGTATACCACTTTTAAGGGGTGTGAGTAGTCTCCAGAAAGATTGCTCCTCCGCAGAGAGACACACACACTCACAGTTGGCAAGTGCAGGATTAAAACCCCTACCTAAGTACATTATGATATTACAGTAATACACATTTACACGACATGCTATATACATTACTGAGGTTTCACTTTTCCACAGGTATATTTGTAGGATGGTGACATCATGAGACTTGACAAAGATGAGTATACCACTTTTAAGGTGTGTGACTAGTCTCCAAACAGGTTGCTCCTCCCCAGGGAGAGACAGACACAGACACACACACACACACACACACACACACACACACACACACACACACACACACACACACACACATTTGGCAAGTGCGGCGTTCTTAATCCAAGTTAAGTACTTCTTTACACCTCAGCAAGCAATATGGAGTTACAGGGTGCAATACAGACATTAATTGCTGACAGGGTGCAATACAGACATTAATTGCTGGCAGTCTGCACAAAGGTTTTTTCACATTTGCTAACCTCAGCAGGCTTATCATACTAGGTGTATTGTGAGTGTATTCTATGCATAGGCCATGACCATATCATATATGGGTTGATGCACCACATGCTGGCACACACAGGGTCATACCTTGAGTAGCATCTTACCTTCACCTACATGATACTGCAATATAACAGAAAGATGATAAACTTCAACAATTGGCTGAGATTCTGGTGTCATTCAAATGGGATCCAGTCTCTGTCTGCCTGTGATGACATGATAGACAAGCCTTGTTGCTTCGCTACAGATGGTTTGCATCTGTCGCTTCTATGCTTCTGAATACTGGCCAAGGCTCTTGCTGTCCCCATATTACCTTTTTTAGGCAAGGCTCAAAGGTTCATAGGTTCATAGGTAGGTACTAGGCTATCAGCCCTGGGGCCTATACAAGCCCATCCAAAAAGCTACCCTGGCTTTTGCCACCCAAGAAATTTTTTTTCCTGTGTCACTGTCGAGCAGAGACACAGAAGTGATCCCCAGAGTGAATTTCCTATTTCCCATCCAATCATCAAGATTTTTCTTGAAGAGTGCTAATGAGCTTTGTTTGATATAGATAGGTAGTTTATTCTGGAGTACGTGAAGTCTCTGGGACCGGAATCTATTCTTCTGGCATGTTCTGTTTATTGTGGTAACAAGGTTTAGGTCCCTTGAGCGTGTAGGTTCATAGGTTCATAGGTAGGTACTAGGCTATCTGCCCAAGGGCATTTATAAGCCTAGCCAGAATGTGTTGGCTTTCGCTTCCCTTTTAAAATAGTTTCCTGGGCTTCTGTCTAGCAGGGCCACTGAAGTGATCCCAGGGGTAAATTTACAATTTCCCATCCACTCGTGAAGACTCCTCTTGAAGAGAGTCTGTGAGGGACTCTGCCTAACATCAACTGGGATTCTGTTCCAGAGCGAGAGAAGTCTCTGGGACAGGAATCGATCCCTCCAGCATGTCCTGTTTATTGCTTTGCTGAGGATTAATTCACTGGAGTGTGTGGCTCTATTTGATTTGTTTTTCTTGAGGTGGAGCATCTTCATTAATTCCGAGTGGGACATGGCCTTATACATCAGGCTTAGATCACCTCTGAGCAGGCAGTAAACAACCAAGTAGAGCTGGAGTTCCTTTAGTTGAGCTGCATAGGACATCTTTTTGAGGCCCATGATCCTCTTGTTGAGGTACTTCTGTGGTCTTACCAGCTGTTGCATGTGCCAATTAAGGTACATACCAAATGGGTCATTGTACTCTATTATGGGCCTAATGAGTAATATGTGGAGGGGCACAATGACCTCTCTTGATCTAGAGGTGAACCTTTTGTGATTAGGTGGGCTACATAGAAGGAATATGTAACCACTTTGGCAATGTGATTATCAAAGGAGAGGTTACTATCTACCTGGGTCCCCAGGTCCCTAATTATATTTTCAGTACCTAGTGGATTACCACCTATGTGGTAATTCGTGGGCACTTTGTTTTTTCCAGAGGGGATGACTATGTATTTTTTGGCATTCAGCTTGAGGCCATGGTTTTGACACCAGGTATCTGTCTCTGTAAGACCCTTCTGGAGGATGTCTGTGTCAGCCAGAGAGTCGATTATGGCCCCCAGTTTGCAGTCATCTGCAAACTTGGTCAGCCATAGTCCTCCCATGCTTGCCTGTACCTCAGAGAAGTATATACTGAACAGGAGGGGTCCCAGGACCGAGACCTATGTGATGCCACTTGTGACTGGTTTAGAGTCGACATGGCACCCGCAACTCTGACCATGTGTGTTCTATCCGTGAGCCAGTTGGCCACCCATCCCGTGACATAGGGGTTCATGTTCAAGCTGGTAATCTTGTCTATGATGCCAGAGTGAGGTCCAGGTAGGCTGTGTGGACTACCTTCCCTTCATCTATGGCCTTGGTAACTGTTTCAAAGAAGTCATCTAGGTTTAGGAGGCAGGATCTGCCTTTAACAAAGCCAAATTGGGTAGGGTCCAGTGTCTGGAGCTTCCCAATGTCCTTGTTTATGAGCTCCATGATAATTCGCTCCATAGCTTTGCAGACCAGGCTGGTCAGGCTTATAAGGCGATAGTTCCCAGGTTCTGTTGTGGCACCACCTTTGTGGAGCGGGATGACTGTTGCTGTATGCCATTCTTTGGGTACATAGCCTGTGGTAAGGCTGAGTCTGAACAGTGAATTTAGGTGAGGGTTTAGTTCCTTTTGGAGCTTGTGTAAGATGTTGCCTGGGACACCATCTGGTCCCATTGATGCTGTGTTCTTAGCTTTGGAGATGGCTGTTTTTACCTGCATGTCCGTGATGTCTGGGGCTCTACATTCTTCTGGGATGGACACAGGACCTTTTGGGGGTGAGGGGGGGTGAAGTTTGCACTAAACTTGTCCGCCAGGATGTTGGTAATGTCAGTTGGTTCAGTGTATTTTTTGCCTTTTTGCAGTAGCTCAAAGCATATCTGAGAGTTGTCACCTAAATATTTGATATAGCTAAAGAAGGCTTTGTCGTTATCTTTAGATTCCTTGGCAATTTTTCTTTAGAAACTGGCCTTGGATGATTATATGAGCGATCGTAGTTTCTTGCTAATAATGATCAGTGATGCCTTTTTGAAATTTTGCTCTATCATGTAGTAGTTTCCTCCTTCTGTTGTATAGCTTATTTATGGCGAAGGATCACCAGACTGGTTTCCACTTTTTGGAGGCGTGAGTCTTGGTTTTACTTGGGATGGCTCGATCCATGCATCCCTGTAGATGCTCATATAATGCACTTGTAAAGGATTCTGCAGATTGGATAGCATTATCCTGTAGCAAGGGGGCTTTGAAACTTTCCACTTCGGTCTTGAGAAGTGTGGTTTGCTTTTGCAAAAGTTTTTCACAGTGGTTTCCTTGACTGGGGGTGGGGTTGGGATGTGGATGTCCAGTATGATTACTTTATGATCTGATCTTACCAGCAAGGGGTTTACCTCTGGTGTGGAACACTGATCCCCCATGTTGGTGATGATCAGGTCCTGTATGTTGTCACCTCTACTGGCCATGGTGACCAGCTGTTCCAGGGTGTTTGAGTTTATAAACTCTAGGAAGCATTGGGCAAAGGAGTTTGTACTTGAGTAATTCTCCCATTCAATGTTTGGGTAGTTGAAATCTCCTAATATCATGGTGTTTGGTAGGACCTTTATATTTTCCAGTGTTCTCAGGAATGCTGAGTGAGGGTCCTGAGACAAGGTAGGTGATCTATAGCAGGCTACAATCTGATAAGCAGCTTTGCCCACTGTTAGTTGCACTTGGGTGGTCTCCGAGGCCTTGTGCTGTGCCACTAACCTGGAGGTGTGGGTATCCTTTATGACAATGGATACACCCCCTCCTTTTGTATTTCGGTCCGGGTTTTGCAGCCGAAGCTCAGAGAGATTGTGATTTCTTTAAGTGGAGCATGTCCAACAGCTCTGTGTTTGACATAGCTTTGTATGTTAAGCAGAGAATACCTCTGAGTAGGCAATATGCGAGAGAGTAAAGCTGGAGTGTTTTGAAACGGTCTGTGTAGGGCATGTATTTGAGGCTGCTAATCCTCTTTGTGAGGTATTTTTATCGGGCTTTCCAGTTGTTGTAGATGTCTTGTGAGGTACATACCAAAAGGGACGTTGTACTCTATAATGTATCTAATGAGTGATGAGTAGAAGGGAACAATGACCTCTTTTTTTTTGCATGAGAAACCTTTTGTGATGAGGTGTGCCACTTCGAAGGATTTCCTGACTACTGTGGCGATGTGATTATCAAAGGAGAGTCTACTGACCATCTGTGTCCCAAGGTCTCTTATCACACATTCAATGTTAAGTATACTACCGCCTATGTTGTAGTTCATGGGTACTGAGTTTTTACCAAAGGGGATGACAATGCACTTTTTGGCATTGAGCTTGAGGCCATGGCTTTGACACCAGGCATCTATCTTAGTGAGGCCCTTTTGTAGGATGTCCACATCATTAGCAGTTTCAATTAGGGCTCCTAGTTTACAGTCATCTGGGAACTTCATTAGCCAAAGACTTTCTGTGTTAGCCTGTACTTCAGGGAAGTAGATACCAAACAGGACAGGACACATGACTGAACCCTGTGGTACTCCATTTGTCACTGGTCTGAAGTCAGACTTGGAGTCTGCTACTTTCACAGTGTGGTTTCTGTCAGTAAGCCAGTTGGCAACCCATCTTGTGACATAGGGATTTATACCTAGTTTAGTGAGTTTATCTATAATTCCAGAGTGGGGGATGGTGTCGAAAGCCTTGGCAAGATCTAGATAGGCTGTGTGAACCACCTTACCCTTGTCTATGGCTTTGGTGACTGCTTCAAAGAAGTCTATCAGGTTTAGGAGACATGATCTGCTTTTCACAAACCCAAAATGGTTGTGGTCCAGAGTTTGGAGATTGCCAATGTCTTTGTTTATAAGTTCCATGATGATACGTTCCATGGCCTTGCAGACCAGGCTCATTAGGCTAATGGGGGCACTAGTTCCCGGGGTCTGTGGTGGCTCCCCCCTTGTGTAGTGGGATAACAGTCGCTGTGCATCATTCAGCAGGCACAAAGCCTGAGGTGAGGCTATGATTGAACATGGTACTTAGGTGTGGTGTCAGTTCATTCTGTAGTTCATGTAGAACACAGCCTGGGATGTTATCTGGTCCCATGGATGCTGTGTTCCTGGCTTTGGAGAGTGGTTTTCACCTGTGTAGCCGTGATGACAGCAGCCTTGCATTCTTCCGGTATAGAGATGGGCTCTTTCATGGGTGAGAGGGGGGTAAAGTTAGCACTGATCCTATCTGCCAGGATGTTGGCAATATCAGTTGGGTCTGTATATTTAGTGCCATTGTGCTGTAACTCAGAGCAGATCTGAGTGTTGCTATTGTGATTCTTGACATAGCTATAGAATGCTTTTTGGTTGTCTTTAGAATCAGTGGCAATTTTGTTTTCGTAACTAGCTTTTGAGGATTTTATCAGGGATCACAGCTTCTTACTGAGGCTGACCAGGGAGCTCCTCCAGTCATGGGTTTTACCCTCTTTTACAACAGTTTCTTCCTTCTGTTGTGCAGTTTGTTTATGGCAGGGGACCACCAGATTGGCTTCCTTTTCTTGGAGGATAGCGTCATGGTTCTGTTTAGGATAGCACGATCCATGCACTCATGTAAGTGCTTATAAAGTGCAATTGTGTAGGATTCAGTAGTCATAACTATATTGTCCATCTGCATGGGTGTCCTGAAGTTCACCACTTCTGTCTTAAGAATCATGAAGTTGTCCTTGGAGATATTTTTTAACATGGTTTCCTTAATGGGGGTGGGGGCAGAATGTGTATATGTAGGGTAATTAGCTTATGGTCAGACCGGACCAATGAGGCGTTGACTTCAGGTGTGGAACCCTGGTCACTCAGGACAAACCAAACCCCGTAACCAACACAAATAACCACAAAGTGAGCTAAATGCTACTCATTGCAAGAAGTCTCAGCCTCCAGATGTACACACTCGATGCACTTTTCAGTATGGAGAATATTGATATCTGTGCAGTAACAGAAACCTAGCTGAAGGCTCCAGAGAGCACACTAGCACTACCAGGATACTACTCATTCCATACCTTCCAGCATCAGAACCTGGATCATAGCACATAGGGTGGGGATGTATCCATATTCATCAAGGATACTTACACCTCTCTCTACATGCTCTCTACAGGATATGTACCCACAGAATGTTGCACAGCAACATTCTTCCCACTCCACAGGGGTGGGGCCACAAAAGACCCTTGGCAGTCATGCTCTATGAACCTGACGAGTCTGATCTGCAAGGCAATGGAGTCAATCATAATGGAAGTCAACAATAAAGACATTGGGAACCTTTACTTAGTTGAGCACACCCAGTTTGGCTTTGTCAAATGCAGATCACGTCTCCTGAACTGGGTGGATTTCTTTGAGACAGTTACCCAGGCTACAGATGATAGAAATGAGCTCCACACAGCCTACCTATACCTCACTAAGGCCTTTGACACCATTCCCCAGTCAGGTATCATCGATGAACTCACCAACCTGGGCATGAATCCATACATCACAAGATGGATTGCAAACTGGCTCACAGATAGATCCCACAAATTAAGAGTTGCTGGCTACATGTCAGACTCTACACCGGTAACAGCTGGTGTCCCCCAGGGTTCAGTCCTGGGGTCCCTCCTGTTTGGTATAGACTTCTCAAAAGTACATGCCAACACAGGGGGGTTGTGGTTGACTAAGTTTGCTGGGAACTGTAAAGTGTTTGCCATAATAGATTCCCTGGATGACACAAATATTCTCCAGAAGGGACTCTATGAGACAGATGTGTGGTGTCAGAATCATGGCATCAAGCTCACTGTAGAAGAATGCATAGTAATCCCCTTTGGTGAAAACAAAGTGCCCACAAACTACCACATAGGTGTTACCCCCTTAAAACTGACAAGGTAATATGGGATCTGGGGACAGAAGTAGATAGTCATCTTTCCTTTAACAACCATGTTGCCAAAGTGATTGGGAAATCCTATTTGGCCCACCTATTCAACAAAGGGTTTGCATCAGGATCAAACAAGGTAGTGGTGACCCTCTACTCTTAAGTCATCAGACCCATCATTGAGTACAATGCACCATTTTGGATGTACTCAACTAAACATATCCAGCAGCTGTAGAGACCACAGAGGTATCTCACCAAAAGGATTACTGGCCTCAAACAGTTGTGTTATGCAACACAACTGGTAAAACTAAATCTGTTCTCCGTTGCGTACCACCTACTCAGAGGCACACTCTGCCTAACATACAGAGCCATGTCCAACACATAACTGTTGAACATGCTCCATCTACGGATAACAAAATTGAGTCGCACTACACACTCCAAGGATATGAAACTCATCACAACAATGAATACAACATGCTGGTGGGATAGAGTACCATCCCGGACACTTGTCTTACTGTGGAACAGAATCCCAATGGACATCAGACAGAGCCCCTCACTGACATTCATCAATAGGAACCTTGATGAATGGATGGGAAACAGACAATTCACACCAGGCATCACATCAGCAGCCCCACTAGAAAGGGGCTTAGGGTACTAACTATTAGAACTAGGGCTTGGTAGACTACCCAATGGGGTGGTGAATGCTGCACAACTTGCCTAGGCTAATATATGCTTTCGTGAAGATAGTCTACTACATACCTATGAACCTATGTGAGAGGTACATGTCTACAGATAGTAGATGTGTACTTCACTGTACAGTCATGTTGTACAGCAGGCACATGGACCACATAGACTGTAATGCTTACAGATACTGTTGGCTGTTATGTACAGTGGTGAGATGTTCACCTCATGTCTTTTGTGCCATTGGGATGTGTGCTGGGTGGGAAGTCATAGGCTATCTGCCTGAAGGCATATATTAGTATGGCCAGAGTGTGCACCTATCGCCACACATGGGGCTAGTTCCCTAGGCCTCTGTGTAGTAGAGCTGATGAAGTGATCCATGGTGTGACAGTTCAGTTTCACATACACTCATCAAGGTTCCTCTGGAAGAGTGTCAGTTAGGGACTCAGCTTAATGTAGGTTGGGAGCCTGTTCCAAAGCAAGGGAAGTCTGTGAGTTAGTAATATATCCCTCCAACATGTTCTATTTATTGGTGTGATGATGATATCCCTAGAGCATTTGGCACAGTGATCTTGGGTTTACTTCAGATAGCACATGTACAT
Source organism: Protopterus annectens (assembly GCF_019279795.1). Taxonomy (NCBI): domain Eukaryota; kingdom Metazoa; phylum Chordata; order Ceratodontiformes; family Protopteridae; genus Protopterus; species Protopterus annectens. Next base: position 1,518,413,647 of record NC_056733.1, read on the forward strand.
CAGTTCTGCATTGGACATGGACCTGTCTGTTGAGCAGTGATCGCCTGAGTAGACAGTATGCAACAGAGTACAGATTGAGTTAAATTCAGTCTTGTTGCATGGGGCAACTATTTGAGGCCAGTAAACCTCTTGTTGAAGTCATTCAATGGTCTCTCCAACTGCTGAAGGTGCCTAGTCAGATTCATCGCAAGTGTGCCGTGATACTCTCTGATGGGTCTGATGACTGATGAGTAGAGGGAACCTCCTTTGACCTACATGCAAAGACCTTGTCAATTTGTGGGAATACATAGCCTGATTTTCTAACCACTTTGTGAATGTATTTCTGGAAGTAGAGATGACTATCCACATGTGTCCATAGATCCCTTTTTATTACCTACATATTTAGGGTGTTGGCACCAATGTGGTATTTGTATGACTGTAGCTGGAGGCCATAATTTTGACGCCACATCTGTCTGACTGAGACCCTTTTTAAGGATGTCTTTGTTGTCCCAAACATCGATTATGACAACCTTTTTGCAGTCATCCACAAACTTTGCTAAACATAGCCCTCATGTGTTTGACTGCATTTCTAAAAAGCATACACCAGACAGGAGGGGTCCCAGGACTGAGCCATAGGGGACAGCAGTTGTTACCAGCTTGAACAGGAAACCACAATTCTTACCTTGGGGGATCTATCTGTGCCCCAGTTGGCAATCCATCAGATGACATACGTGTTTATGCACAGGTTGTTGATTTTGTGGAAACGACATGTGTGTGGGATGTTAGAAAAGGGTTTTTCAAGGTCTATGTAGGCCGTGTGGCACTCATTTCATTGATGTATGTCCTGGGTGACTGCCTTGGAAACTATCTAGCAGGTTTAGGAACATGATCTGCCCCTGACCAAACCACAATGGGTAGGGTTGGGTGTTTGTAGGCTCCCAATAGCTCTGTTTATGAGTTCCATAATGATGAACTCCATGGCCTTGCAGATCAGGCTTATTAGGCTTATAAGACTATACTTCCCATGGTCTGTTGTGCACTGACACTTGTGGAGTGTGCCAAACGTTGCTGTAACCCATTCAACAGTTTCATATCCTGTACAGAGGGTGAGTCTCAACAGACTGTTCAGGTGCAGGGTCTGTTTGTTTTGGAGTTCACATATGACACAGCCAGGGAAACCATATCATCCCATAGATGCCGTGTTTTTAGCTTTGGATAGAGCTGTTTAACCATTGTATATGTGATTTCTGGGTTTTCACAATCTCCAGGTATGGTAATGGGCCCTTTTGTCAGTGAGGGGGGGTAAATATGTATGAACCTGTCTGACAAGATATTGGCAATGTCAGTCATGTACATGTATTCATTTACACTTTGCACTGACTCAGAACATATATGAGTTTACACTGACATTTATGACAGCGAAAGAAAGCTTCATGGTTCTCTATGGACTCTTTGCCAATATTTTTGCCAGAACATGGCTTGGATAATGTTAGGAGTGCTCATTGTTTCTTGATGATACTGATCAGAGATTTATTGATCTTCTTTGCATTTTCACTTTCTTTGAACAACTTAAGTAATTGTAGTACATAGTTTGATTATGACAGGGGTCCAATATATTATATGGGTCTGTTTTCATATCACTATGTGCGCAAGGCAGGATTGGTGAATAGTGACAAGTGTCTGGAGTAAGAACTGCAACTGGCAGATATGTGTGGCCCACTGCTGTACTCAGACATGGCCTAAGTGTGTGACCATGCCCAGTATGACCTATCAGTATGTTGTTGACTGACATTTGCTTTGTTTGTTTAAGTGTGTGAGCATATGACCTTTCAGTATGTTGCTGACTGAAATTTGCTAAATTTGTTTAAGTGTGTGAGCATGCCCACTATGGGCATATATACTATACGTGTGTGAAAAATCAAGTTGTTTTTTACTTCAGGGCTCACCTTTGTGTTGTATATCGACAGGAAGCACGCTGTGCCTGCAGGGCTTCCATGAGTCAATTTGCATAGACTTATCAACATTTCTACATACAGGGGGGGGGCAGCTATTATTTGTACATTTCTACCCGGGGGGGCACACCTGATTGTTACTGTAGGTGTACATAGGATGAGGGGTAAACCTGACACTTACACATTTGCTAGGCCTGCACTACTATGTCAGGTACTCCATTTCAGTCTGTACTGTTGCCTATCATACTGGCTTGAGGCATACCACTGTACTACAGACCTTAGCTTCCAATTACATGCATATTAGTTTGTGACTTCATAGCCTACCCAACCCACATCACACTGCCTGGCCTGCTGTTATCTGTCTGCATAGGCCTGGGGGGAGGTTACTCATATGCCTCTTCAGAGGGCAGGATACAGCATTTGTTTGTGTTTGCGTTTGTCTGCAATTGTCCTGCTGGCTGTGACTGTTAGGTATGTGACCCCCCCCCTCCAACTGGTATGTGTGAGTGACTTAAGTTGTGTCTGTGCCAGTGAAATGCTGTTATGGCTTAGTGGTTCAGTACTATGACTATAGTGCACATTATCCTGAGTTTGAGCCCTGTCACTGCTTTTTATTTTCCTGCTGGGCAGACCTGACTGGTTAAGGAACAGTAAAGCAGGTGTGAGCATGTTTACCCGACTTTGCTCGACTTTGCCCGACTTTGCCCAACATTGCCCGACGTTGCCCGACATTGCGCTGGTTAGCGCAGTGCGCAGCTACAGGCAATTGTATTTAAATATGCCCAGTACTGGTAAATTTTGCTTAGCAGTGCTTTATATTGCCTAAAATAGGGAGTCATGCCTCAGGTGGTGCTGCAGGGCTACCTATGTCGGATGCACATATGACACTCCCTATACACGTTTGAAAACAGGTAGTGTCAAGTTAGGCATCCCTTTTACTGTATGTGCGATTCAGAGAGAGGTGTAATTTCCAGGGTTCCTACTGAGTCAGTGTATGTGCTATGCGTTGCCTCTTTGCCAAGGCCAGGGCATACTGAGCACGCCTCCTTCTGCCTACTGGGGCAGGCTCAGGTTGTTCCTCCTCTGAGTCACGCTGTGCCTGTGCAGGCCTTGCAATGGAGGGGGGCTGTTTGGTCCTGCCTCATGTTGTTCCTGCTGCAGCTGTTTCCGCAGGATCATATTGCGTAGCATGGCACATACCATGACAATTTGGGTACATGTAGTTCATGAGTACTGCAAGGCTCCACCAGATGTGTCCAGGCACTGGAACCGTGACTTGAGCATCCAAAACACACACTCAATTATGTTTCTTGTTTGTGTGTGTGCCTCATTATGGAGTTCTTGTTCAGGTGTGTGTGCATTTCTGATGGGTGTGATTAGGCACAGCTCCAGTGCGTATCCAGCATCCCCCACTAGGTGACCATCAGGAATGTCCCCATTGACAAATCTCTGGTACAGCTGCGTCAGATGCCAGATGTGGTAATCGTGATAACCTCCAGGGCAGCCAGCACACACATTCATTATTATGTCCTGGGCATCACACACGACCTGGCAGTTGATGGAGGGGAAGCCCTTGCGGTTGATGTAGACCCTACCCTGCTCACCAGGTGGTGCTTTGATGTGTATGTGCATGCAGTCTGTTGCACCCACTACCTCAGGGTATTCTGCTATTTGGTGGAAAAGACGCATATTGCTGGCCAATGCCTCACGGGAATTGGGGAAATATACGTGCTCACCGACATGTGCTGACATGGCATCCAGGAACTGGTGCAGTACCCTGGATGCTGATGCCTGTGAAATCCCCATCATATCACCAGTTGGTCTCTGGAAGGTGCCTGTAGCTAGTATTCTTAGGCCAACACATACCTTGGTATCCACTGGGATGGGTTCCCCCTCTGTTGGTTCTGTGTGTGAGGTGTGGCTGTCACAGCTCAACAATTTGCTGCAGGAGGTCTCTGTCCACCCTATAGTGCTCCACTATCTCCAGCTCATGTAGCCCTTGGTAGGTTACCATGGGTATGTACACTCTTCTCCGTCTCCTCACTGTGGGTTGCTCAGGAGCATTTGCAACATCACCACCCTCAGCACCTTGCACATGTTAGTTTATGATAGCAAGAGCAGCCCCTAACATTTTGTCTGACTTTAAAGTTTTTAAGCTTTCCCTCTTTGTATACTGCAGTGTTGCAGAGTTCTTTGGAAAAAACAGGGAAGAATGCTGTTTGCAGGCTTTAAAGTGCTGGGCTGGGCTGGGCTAGTCTGCTACCTGTGTAATTGGCTGATTCTGATATATTTCACCTGGCAACTCTGCTAGTTCTCCTTGGTTAACTTCCTACTACTTCTTTTCCTTCCTTTTCCCTTTCTGTTTCTGCCCAGAGCAGCGCCCCACAAACAAGCGCACATGTACGCACATGCTGTGTGCATGTTTGCAAGAAATTTCAGATATATTCACGGCATATGCCTTTGGTTTCTGGTTTTCAAAAAGGACAACTGTAGACACACCTCTTGCAATCCTGAGCAACTCAGGCCAAACACAAGACACTGTGCTCCAATAAGTTTACAGCCTTTCTGACACACACCCTCATGATGTTACCTATATGCTACCCTACTACTCACCTACTCCTACACTTACACTCTTGGAACATGGCTCACATGCTGGGGAAAATTGGGATTCACTATGCTTATCCTCATTTGCATAGGATTGCCTACTAATGCATGGTTACATCTTCCACACTGAGCTTCCCCCCCTTAGCAACCACTGCTCAGTGGCCATGTTGTCTTCAGCCTGCCATTCACCTGCATGGCAGGATAAGCTTTTTAGTGAAAATGGCTATTTTTGGCTATTTTTAAATTATTTTCTTGTTTTTTAAAGAGCCGCACATTTGCGGGGTGCTGCACTACACTTAAACATCGAAGATCGGGGAAAAAAAAAAGTTAAATTTTAATAATTTTAAACATTTATAAATGCCAATGGCCTTATATTTGGCCATTGGCATGCTTCCTCAACTGTATGCATCCTTTATTTGGAGCTGTCATAGCTCCGTTTAGCTATTTGCAGAACGGTACTCCGTTACCAATGGAGTACATTTCTGCAGATAACACTAATCTTCCACGGACAGGTTAGTGTTTCCTGGATTGCAAATTTACCTCATTTGCATAGCTTTCAGCAGCAAATGAGGTAATTTGCATACCATGACACTGTCCGTGCAAGAGTAGCTTTAGCAGCTCTCATGCACGCCCCTACTGGCTGTACCTGGATCGCACGGCAGACATATTGCCTCCATGAGCTCCTACACTCTTCTTGCACTCCGTGCAAGCTTTCGAAAAATCCGGCCCTAGATCTCTACATGAACATAATTTATTTTTAAATTTATATTTTTCAAAATTTAGCATGCTACAGACCACTACACGGTACTCAGCTTGGAAAAATTCTTAGTTTTGCTGTTTGTCACTAATCAATTATAAATGGAAAAAATATAGTTAAAAAGAGAACGTGGTTTAAAGTAAAATTTGCATGTATTTCACCAAAGATATTTATCATTCAAAAAACAGGGCTACAGTTGCAGGTCTTTTTGAATTTCACACTCAGTTTATGAACTCCTGCTCTCAAGTGCATGCCTAGAAAATCTAAAATGAATTATCCTTCCCACTTTAATCCTTAATAACCTTTTACGAGAACAGTCTTTGTCTTTTATGCTGCCATTTTTCAATTTTAGAATGTACAACAGCAAGTTCATCTCAAGAAGTTTGTAGATCAGGTATCTATCTCTATATTATCATTGTGTTCATGTCTAATTACATATTGTGGTTATTTATTCATGTAAGTTTTCTCCTCCTCCCTCATGGTGACACTCAATCCCCTCACCTCCTCAGTGCACTATAATAATTACAAGGAAGATGACACCACTGTAGCCAGTGAGAGGATTTTTATGTTATTGCATTGAAAGTGAATTTTGGTAAGAAAAGAACAGTCACAAACTCTGTGTGGAGCAAACAAAGATACTTCTTCTTTCTGTCAATCAAGGTGTCCTGCGAGTGATTTTGATGCATCCAATCTAGGCCACATAATTCACGGAATGAATTAATCAGTCTGCTCACAGCTATGGTGTCATTCTGGTCTCTAGTAGACAGTATCCAGCTATGGCAGAAATCCACACCCTTTCAATTTCCCTTCACCCATCTGATCTTCTGATATACAAGTTACTAGTTGGTCTTAGTAACCTGACATCACATCACATTTTGATATATAAGAAGAATACTAGGCCAGCACTCATGAGGACTATAAGATGGTTAGACATACACACATCTTAAGTAGACATTTAAAGTTTGTTCCTTCCTTTCAATAGTGCTTACCTCTAAAATCAAGCAGACTGTTCATTGCAATACTGGTGTAAATTTATGTCTAACCATCCAGTAATCTAGACTAGCTTTAAAGGTAGTTAGAGTAGCACTTTGTTTGAACAATAGTAGTAACATATTCATAAGCCGGAAATATACTAGTTTGAGACCCTATATCTTCAGTGAGTCTTGTTTATTTTCTGGTAGAGTTTTTAGTCCCAACCATTGATGTTTATAGAAACACTGTCTTTGCAAAGAAACAAAAGGTCGAATAGGGCCTGAATCTTTCATGACTCAAAACGCAAGCCAAAAGTCAGCACAGACTAGCCTCTAGGCTACTGAATGTAAGAAAGGTTGTGCTACATTACTGGGATAATTGAAGGATTTAAGATCTTTTTTTTTTCTAGACGAGGTATCTTTGAGGCCTTTTCTGTTAAATGATATGCTATGATCTACATATACGAAAAGTGCCATTGTATTCAATGGTGGGTCTCCTAACAAAAGAATACAGAGGCAGTATGATTTCAACAGATTTTGAATATATTCCCTTTCTAATTAAATAGGCCAGATAGAAAGGTTTTCTGACTGATGTGGAAACATGATGATCGATAGAGAGAATTTTCCACATAAGTACTCTCATATCTTATGACAATGAGAAAAGAGGTGCACCATTTATAAAACATGTGGTGGGAACAGCTTTTTTGCTGAATGTTACTATACTGCACTTTCATTTTTGCAGTTAACTTTTTTTAGTACACCATGTATGTGCACATTCCAGCACTCGTTGAAGTTATTTATATCAGTGCATGAGTGGAAAACAAAGTACAACTTGCAGACTTGATTAACCACACTTCTGGGGTACTAGACTGTTTTCTTGAAAATAAATGTGAAACATGACAAGGTCCAGTGCTTATCCCTGTAGTACCCCACTAGTTACAAATTTACATTCAGAGAGGGTACAAGTAACGTTCATAATCTAGGATCCATTGAATAGCCATTTGGCAACCCAATGAATAACACAAGAGCTTACATTAAGTTTGTCTAATTACCAGCATGAGGGTAGTGTCAAAATTGTTGGCTATGTCGATATAAGCAGTGTGCACTGAGTGACCACTGTCCACAATCTCTCAACCCTTTTCAAATAAGCTTTCTAGGTTTAGGAAAAAGGACCTGCCCTTCAGAAAACCAGATTGATTTACGTCTACATAATTTGAGCTTCCTATCAGCAGAAATGAGTGCTGCTGTTATAAATTTGTGGTTTTACATATAAGGCTGATGAGTGTGATGGGGCTGGATCCCTGGATCTGTAGAATGGTCATCTTTGTGTATGGGAGCCACAATTGCTTTTTTTTTCCAAGCAAGAGGCACAAACCCTGAGGCTAGGCAGTGGCTGAATAGTTGAAGTAGAGTCTCAGACAGTGCATGTTTGACACACTGATAAGGATAAGACGTGCTATATTGCCTGGTCCCGTGGAAATGTTAGTCTGCATTCTAACTGTGCAAGATGGTATTTTATAATCATGTATTTTTGACATTAGAAATATGGCAAGTGACCCAGTCAGACTTTCCCAGTAAACAAATGTCAAATAAATAAATAAATAAATATCTTATACTCAGTATGTCAGTGGTAACACTTTACCCTTTCAACCCACCAACAAGCTGCTAAACAACCAGCAAAGTAAGATGTCTAAAATAGCCAACAATGAATGACCAGCAACATCAGACCAGAAACACTGAGTTTGGCAATGGGATTAGAAAATTCTGTACCTCCGGTTTGCACATACTTGGAAAAACATGTAGGCCAGACTTTATACTGAGGAACATAATGGGGTGCTCTGCGTGTACTCTTTATTATATATTATGATCTTTTGTGTTGTATAAAAACAAGACTGGGCAAGTTGTAACCATTCAAATGGATGGTTGAAATTTCAAGCAAAATAAACATTTTCAGTCTATTGCTGTTCCTCTGAATGAAGAGTTTAATGATACCCTCACAATTATTTGCCTCTTACTTGCTTATTGTCTTACTATTCTTTTTAGTTTCTTATCGCCCCTTTGGACCTTCTGTTTGCTGAGCTATGCATTCTCTACATCTGGTCATCAGGGTTTTTATGGACTCTTTTGTTCTAAGGGGAGCATTCATAGTATGCATTCTTGGTATCATTCTCCTCTCCTTAAATTACTAATTACTTGCATGGTATGCATATCCATGCTTATCTCTCCATTGTGGAGCATGTTCTATTCCACATTCCCAGAATGCTGGACCTACTAGATTCCATGTGTTATGTACCATACTTTATATCCCTGTAGTACTAGACAAGGTAAACTGTTACTAAACCTGTACATGGATTCTGACATATTTGTACAGTGTGGGAAAGCAGCATTCTACTCATGATTATTTTCAGTCTTAAAAATGGTAAATTAGAAACTGCCGTTGTAATGCAAGAAGAAGAACCAAACATTATCATTGAACTAGTGAGCTAGAGCTTGCATGCCTGTAAGCAATGTTTTGTGAATTGTGAGATGAAACAAACATTATGCCTTAATGCTTTGTCTGTCTAAGACAGTGGGTATCATTCCTAGCCCTTGCTAAGGTTGTAGACAGCTGCATGTCAACCCATTCTAGATGTTGTAGAACCCAAGTTAAGACTGTTAAAGAAATTGTCTGTGCACAAACTGACTCTGTATATTTTCAAACACAATAATACCTTTGGTCTTATCACAGTTCTTTTTTAACAAATATTAAATCATATTCGAGATTTTAAGTACATTTTAAAGGGTGCATTGTCTATGCTGGTATAGAGGTATAAAGACCTGACTATATGATCTTGCAACCTTTGTTCAAATAACATTGTGGATATCTGAAGGCATATACGGGAAGGAAGGGTATGCCCAGCCTGGGGGTGTGCGTGGGTGGCGGGGTGTGAATGATCATGTGTACACAGTTGATCCCTGGTAGAAACTATGTATCTGCATGTATTTTGCTCAGCGGGGGAAAATATGAGGCGGAGTCATTTTATTTTTTATTTATTTTACATTTGTTGACCGGGCTGGTCTAACTGGATACATGTCCATTTTCAGTAGAGGCCCGGGGAGATAAACTCCAAAAACACACAATTACAAAATGCTGGTACAGTACAATATAATAACAGATGATATTAGTAAGATATCTTACTATTTAACAGTCTTAACACAAACATAAAAAAAATATGCGTTAGAATGATGTTTCTATATACATTAGCTTAAATTACAAGATGATGGTCTCTTTGGTTATTAAGGAGAAACTGGAGTTAGTACAGAGAAGTAATAGGTGAGCAGTATACAGTAATAAAATGATAATGAGTTAGTCAGGGTTAGTACAGGGGCATAACCAATGTGGATATCTGAATAATCATACAAGAAGACATGCAAGATATGCTAGTCTAAACCACTGCAGTTCTTTCCCTAGGGTATGATGGGTACAAGCAGGGAGTGGGTCCTTAGCAGCTGCAAAATGTTCACAAATAGTTTTTTTGCTGCTGCCCTGGGATCAATCTAGGCTGAGTGAGGATAAATTAGGTTTGATAGACCTGGCAGACAAGGTCCAGTCCCACACTGGTCTGCCATGGGGAGCCAAAAATGCCATATATTAAAAGCATTATACTATAGGTAAACTTTTTAAGCCTCTGTCGTTAGTACATTACATCTTCATATTCCCATTCTACTTAAAAAGAAAAACATGAATAGGAAAATATTAACACAGAAATCAAAAGATTCTATAATAATGTTAATACACAAGTCAAATACATTGAATATTTAGCAGCAATTCTAAACACAGAGTACTAACACTTAAAATAATGAGACAGAAAGAGATGAATAATTGTGAAGTTATTTCAAGCTTTCTATGGGAGCGCACTTGGCAGGAAATACGATTCACCGTATATCCCATAAAAACATAGTCATCCTAACAGAAGAGTTCACTGTACTCCTGAGATGAGTATGCTCATCAGTCAGTTTAATGTTACACCTCAGTTAAAAAATACTGCATGTGCAGATCACAAGTTAAACTAGAGGTGTTACTTAGGCTGTATACTGTAAGTGTAGACGTAAAAAAAAAACATGTTTACATTAAAAAAGAAGTGAGAAAAATCACATTATATGGATCTTGACCAGCCTTGCTGATGCCATTTGCCTCTGCCCTTGATAACTAACAATGTTGAATAAATAGTTACAGCTCCTGTGTAACATTACATTGTCCTTCACTACAATGAATAAAAGCAATGCACAAAAAAAGAAAAAAAAAAAAAAAGAAAATATTACAACCACTGTCATTGCGTTTTTAAACTCTTCCCCCATTTCAAATGTCTACTTCCATTGTTAAGCCAATCACACCTCAGCTTTACAATTCCTTAGGCCAATTTCTATGTGCTAGTAAACCAGAGGTGTTATTTTTGTTCACTCAACAAGATTCATTTATTTCTTTTATAATTAAACTTCTATATTTGTAAGCAATGCTCCCAGAAAACTACTTAGAAAATAATCAAGAATGACAAATTGGTACAGATTCCACAATTAAAAGATTTTTCTGAAATTCCAGAGGATGTACTTCCAGCCATCTGAAGTTTGACAGTATAAATTTCTGTATGTATGTATGAATGTATGTAGTTGTGTGTGTGTGCATATGTTCAATAGTGCACCTGACTGCATGTGCTCTGGTGTTTATCTGATTTTGTCAGCCTGTGGAGTGTCCATGATTTTGCAAAAGATGCCTTATTTGGTTCCCTTTCACACCTTCACAGATGCAGATTGTCGAATGTGTCTTTGTCAAACAGTAAAGCGCAAAAAGGCAAAATAGCAAAGCGGCATTTCAGCAAATTCTTTCCCTGGGAAAGAATTCATTTGGCCGCTTTTGCCACTTTGCCTTTTCAGCACTGTAGTGCGATCTCGGAGTTGGTATATTTAAGTAGGGGGGTGTGGGGGGCACAGCCCCCCATATCAGGGGGTGTGGGGGGTGAAGCCTCCCACGTTAAGTAAGGTTTTACTGTTTTTTTTGTTTGTTTTTTGTTTCAGAACAGCGACTGTTTTCCATTGGAAAATAATCGCTGTTCTGAAGTTTTGACGTTGTAAGCTTTCACTTACATGGGGTCGATTATCTGTTATTCGCTCTTCTGAGCATGCAATATGATAATTTAGACCCCCTTATTTGCCTTTTCTTTCTCTCCTGCTCCTTGCTGTAAGGTCCAGAATCTGTATGTGATACATGTGTTTTCTGTTTTAACTTCTAGTAAGTAAGAATCACAAGGTGTTATGGAGGAAAATCTGAAGATGAAGTCAGAAGTTGAATAATTTGTAGTGAGCTCCTCCAGGTGCTGAAGTTCTCAGCTGTAACTGCCACAATTTGAAATTGTCAAAAGTATGGTTCTTTTGTAACATTAGCTGGCCAGATAAAAGTCTATTAGTCGAAAAGCTGCTTCTGGTGTTTTGTAAAGGGGATGTCAGCAAGCATATGCTGTGCACTCTATAGTGCACAAGTTATTATTAGGAGGTAGCTAAAAGAGAAAGACTTTTTATATAACCTCCCCTATAAACATGCTAATTGGAAAACATTACTTTAAATATGGGCACCCAGTTTAGTAAACAGGCATCCTAAGCATCAACCTGCAGCATTTTTCTCATTCTTTACTATTTAATTATTATATTTAATGAGTGCATCTTGAGTTCTGCTTACCCTAACAGCACCACCCTCAAGCTAATGTCATTGCTACCCACAACACTAACTCCACAAATGCACACATTCCCAACATTTTCCTGATAATCCCATGATTGTTTCTATGTCCCTTGGAAAATCATAATGCTTTGAATCTATTTTGGGTTTATTTATATTATTATGTTAAGCATGAGTTTGTATTTTTCCCTTTGTCACTATGGGCTTCCTAATTTTTGTTTTCTAAAGACAGACCATATAAGGGTTACTTAGACAGAATGCCTTAACTAGTTTTTAAAATGAAGTCTGCAAGGTCCATGCAATCAATAAGTAATAAAAGTAAAATTAGGAAGCCAGTAGTAGCAAATGGAAAAAAAATGGACCTAAATTATTAACTTAAAAGTAGTACTATAAATAATGCTAAAAGTCAGTCTTGCAGGTTGTTTGTGGTGAGGAGCTGCATGTGTGTTTAAGACCAAAAACTGAATTACTAAATTTTTTTACGTTATCACAATATAATGTCATTGGAGGTAAGCAAAATATGGATTTTTTAACAAAGGATGTGGGCTGTGGGTGAAAGCATAGGGCAGTTTTTGAGCTCCTTTAAATGATAGATAACTTTGCCTTTCTTTGTGGTGGCCAGTATGTGTGTTTGAGTAATACATTACAATGGCCATCAGGTCATTCACTTTCTTCACAATTTTGACTCCAGAGTTGTGAAAAAAAGATGCCTTTCGGGAGTCAGAATAAATTACAAAGCTTTGGGCAATTATGTAATTCCCATTGAATGATCATTAACATGGATGTTTGTGTATGCATGTGTATGTGGGGGTCTACTTTGTTTCATTGAAAGCTCATTTCACTGAATTTGAATTCACCCTGACCAAATCACTGAAAGCTCAAATTACTAAAGTCTCATTTCACTGAGGTGAAGTACTGGCACTGTGTACTGTACTGTAAGGCAAGTAAAAGGTATATGCCTTTTTCTCTACTCTAGTGCGATCCTGGAGTTAGTATATATATATATAGAGAGAGAGAGAGAGAGAGAGAGAGAGCATTAGGGGGGTGGGGGCACAGCCCCCCCCCACCTAGTTTGGTTTTATATTATATTTCACTGAAAGCTTCAAAACAATACATTTTAAACCATAGACGTGCATACTTAGAACACCAATGACTAACTCTTTCCAGAAGACAATATATACCCAAACTAAGTGGGGGGATATGCCCCCCACACCCCCCCAAGTATATATACTAACTCCAGGATCATACTACAGTCGGGAAAAGGGTATATACCTTTTAATTGCCTTATTGTACTCTATACAGTGCCAGTACTTCACTTCAGTGAAATGAGATTCAGTGAAATGAGTTTTCAGTAATTTGAGCTTTCAGGGATTTAGTCAGGGTGAATTGAAATTCAGTGAAATGAGCTTTCAATGAAACAAAGTAAACCCGTGTGTGTGTGTGTGTGTGTGTGTGTGTGTGTGTGTGTGTGTGTGTGTGTGTGTGTGTGTGTGTGGAGGGGGTACTGCTTGTGTCTAAGGAGCTTGCTATTGTTTTTTTCAAGTAAAATAGTCATTATTGTGAATTTGCAGGACTTTGTGTTCGTGTGAGGCAAGTTGGATTACCTTACTGTAGTGTTGTTGCAACCAATGGGGATGGCCATCTGTGGATTAAACTGAATTACACTTGCTGTTGTTTGACTACTGCTACAAATTTAAAGATTGATCTGGCATGCCAGTAGCAATGTTACACAATGCAATGATATGTACTGGAATTATTGTAAAGCAACTACTACTCTTTCTAATGCTTATATCTATGTGTGTGTGTGTGTGTGTGTGTGTGTGTGTGTGTGTGTGTTGGTGGGTTGCAGTGTATTTGTTGCCCTTAGCGTGTGTGCATGTGTGTGTGTGTGTGTGTGTGTGTGTGTGTGTGTGTGTGTGTGTGTGTGTGTGTGTGTTGGTGGGTTGCAGTGTATTTGTTGCCATTAACTTCTTTCAGTTTTCATCACAGTCAAATATTATCAAGGAAGGGGTGTGGCTAAGATGGCTAACTGAGAGCAGCAACTGGTAAAAGCTCTGTGATGGAAAACTTTCCTCTGCTGGAAAATATAATCATTAAATTAGAATTTGGAGATACTTGATAGCGAATGTTATTTACTAATAGAGAAATGATTTATATGTTCAAGTTGGTAATGTACATTTTTATGAATTAGTTTAATAAGCTAAAGGATTTTTAAATATATTATTTGTCATATTAAGAGTGTTAAACAGCTTTAAGATATAGACATTTAAAATTAATTTAGACCTTTTGGTTGATCTATAAAATATGTGTATATCGTTTAGTATGATAAATGTATCTATGCATTATGTTTCCTATAGTATATTAGTTAGTACTTAATATAATTAATTAAGATCAATATAAATTAGACTGTCTTCTCTTGCCCTGTTAAATTTTAACTCTGAAGAAGGCAGCCTATATTTTGGCTGATGAAAGTGCTCAGTTGTGATTGTTGAAGGATTTTGTATTTATTTTATTGTGAATAAAAGGGTCTATATTATATTTTCGAACTTTTAAACTTCAAATCCTATATGTTCGACAACATATGATCAAAGTTTAAAAGTCCGAATATATGATAAAACAAACAATCAAAAAAAAAAACTTACCTTAATGGTGCAGGCAGGGGGGCAAGCCCTCCTGCACCCCCACACCCCCCTACTTAAATATATCAACTCCAAGATCGCACTTCAGTGCAGAAAAGGGAAATTCTCCCATTCTGCATCGAATGGCGCCGTTAAGTTTAACCTTCGATCTCTTGAAATGTTGATCATATGGTGTGTGACATTCGACATTTCAAGCATTAGGAGTTCTAATAGGAACAAGAATTCAACTGTTGATAGACCACACATTTGTTCATTGTGGTGCTGTTACCGATCCTTGGACTTATTTATTTCAGTTAAAGGAGTCCAGTTGCATTTTGGAGAGACTTATTGGCAACTTGAATGTTATATTTAAACAAAAATCTAAAGAATAAACTTATTTACCCAAAATATCTCTGTTGAATAAGCCTATTACCCTAATAGAAGTTAAAGAAGCATTAAAAAAGAGAAAATGTTAAAGCTCCGGGGATAGATAGTTTAAATATGGAATTACATAGTCTACTTCCATTAAATATTTTAGAATTGCTGAGTGATGTTTTCAGGAAAATATGGAGTGTCAAAATAATTTTCCCTCATGGAAATTTTCTGTAATCTCACCTATACTTAAGCAAGGAAAGTATAATAAGTTAGTTTCCTCATATAGACCTATTTCATTATTGAATGAAGACTATAACATATTTACTTCCATCTTTGTTATGAGATTAAGAGATATAGTAGATAAATTATTAAATAAAGACCAAACCAGATTTATAGTCAATAGATTAATGGTTTAGCAAAAGGAACAAACAAAACATTGGCTATAATTAGCTTAGATATCAAGACAGCTTCTGATTCTGTAGGTTGGAACTATTTGTTTAAAAAATGTATAAGTGTTTGCATTTCCAGAGCAATTTATTGGAATATTTAAAAACTTATATAAATACTCAAAAGCATATGTTAAAACTGGATCTTACACTTTTCAAGGATTCACTTTAAACAAAGACACAAAGCAAGGATGTCCCTTGTCTTCTCTAGTATTTGCATTCATTATCAGACCCTCAGCTAATAATATATGAAGCAATGAAAAAAATCGATGGATTCTCAACTAGCTCATTCACTATAATGGAGCTCAGGACATCTGCTTTGTAATGTCAAATTGGCAGAGCCAAAGCCTTTTGACAGAATCAAATTATGTCCTCACATTTCAAATGTTCATATTTCTGGAACCATAGTGGTTATGAAAGAAGTATGAATGGCAATCTCTTCAAAACCATCTATTTCTTGTATTGGTAGTATTCTTTAGTTTCTAGGTCTTAAACCCCATTTTATAAGTCAGAGTAAACACACTAACTATTACATTTGTAATATTTTGTAAATAACCTGCAGTATATCAGCAACCACTCAAGTTACACGCATACTGTCAGCAACATTTTATTCATCTAACTGAAATAATTCATATGAGGTTAAGGAGTTCTGTCTGTGTTACTTGTTTTTTGAGATATTTAGAATAATGCTTAAATTATATCTATATAAATTAATATCATAAAAAACAACAGTTAATATCTGTTAACCTGCACTAGGCAGAGGTCAAATATTAATGCAGGTGTGTTTGCATTGTGTAAGCTTTATGATTAAATTTTTAAAACCTTGCATATAGTATGGTTTTGAATTATTGATGCAAATATGGCCAAGCAATATTTGACACTTGTAGGCATCACTAGGTGTTAACTGCAGATGCACCTGGAGGCATCACTTGGATGTAATGAGTTAATAAGGATTGTCAATCTGTAAAACAGCTTTTTGAAGATGATATTTTACTATAGCAGATTTAAATTAATCAGCTGAAGAAGTAGATGAGGAAATTGACAAGTTTCAAGAAGTATCCCAACTGATATTTAATAACAATAAAAGTAAAACTTTTGTGTTAAATCAATTAGTAGATAGAATGTTTTAAAAAAGTATGAATATAATTTGGAAGGAAAATGATTAAAATATTTAGGAGTGAAAATCTGCCAAGATATGAGCAATATTATTAATAATTTTGAAAAAATAATTGAAGAACTGTTACGTCTTATTAAAACATGTAATTAATGTTTTTTGTTTAACTTTTGAGGATAGTTTAGTACTTATTAAAATTATTATATTGCCTAAGACTATATATATATATATATATATATATATATATATATATATATATATATATATATATATATATATATATTTTGCATTGAATATCTTCAATACCTGACAAAAAAACTTTTAAAGAAAATGGAAAAAATGTTAACTTTATACTTATCATATCCTAAAAAGTTGAGAATTGCTTATGGAAATTATATAAGATTAAGGAAGTACAGTGGTATTAGTTTCCCAGATACAGAATCTTATTCCATTGTTGCAAATTTTAACTCTATTATACTCTGGATAGACTCAACTTATACTAGTCAATGGAAATCCATTCAGGAACATATTACACTAAATCATTATAACTTTATAAAATATAAATTAAAATATGTAATAATTCTTTCATCTGGTAAATAAAATTTACCTTAGAAAGAAATTAATTTAAGTTTTTATACTCTGCATGTATGAAATCAGTTCTTAAAACAGTAAGAAATATGTTTTTAAAACTCCATTAATATCAAAATAGAAAATGTTTGTGCTTTCACATTACACACCCCTCGAAACTTAAGCAAACATAGAACAATGTTAAAGTAAATTTGCTGAAAAGAACAGGTTATTTATTATTGTCTGATTGCTTTAAAAAAAAAAAAGCTAAGTAGACAGAATATTTAATGAGAGATTATAAGTTGGATGAATCTGTTAACCAGTTAACAGGGGCGGCTTGTGCTATAGGACTGCAGGACTGCAACCCTCCCACCTGTAAAATGGGTCCCCCACCTGTGCATAAAATAAAGTCCCTAGTCCCCCCACCGTCTACCATAGAACATATAAAAATTTTAAAAATCTCGGACTCTGAGCATGCGTGCTTAGTTCCTGGATGCTGTTTTAGTCAGACCAGAGCTCCAAGCACGCATGCTCAGCCATTCCTGTGCTCCAGACTGCTCAGTTAGGCAATCTGGATAGGGAAGGGAGTAAACTCCACCCTTCCAACCCAGAGATCTGTGCGGTGACGGACGCACAAACCGGAAGGTCACCGGAGTGCATCACCTGCAGGCTGGACCAATAGCAGGAGGCTCTAGCCTCCTCACATCTCGCGGGAGACTGAGACCACAGCATGCATGGGCTAGTATGGAGGACAGGACAGGATTGCATTTGCAAACAGCTGCAGAGTACAAGAAAACTGATCGGGGAAACAGGAGGACAGGACAGGATTGCATTTGCAAACAGCTGCAGAGTGCAGGATCAGCAATCTGGGAAACAGGAGAACAGGACAGGATCACATTCGCCAGTATGGAGGACCAAGTACAGGGTCACCATATGGAGATTGGGGAAACAGGATCGCATTTAGTGTGTTGTGCTGCAGAGTACAGGATCACATGGCTGATCTGGAGACAGGTAGGTTGTGTGTGTGTGTGTGTGTGTGTGTGTGTGTGTGTGTGTGTGTGTGTGTGTGTGTGTGTGTGTGTGTGTGTGTGTGTGTGTGTGTGTGTGTGTGTGTGTGTGTGTGTGTGTGTGTGTGAAATTCCCCAGTTGCTTCATGGTGGTAGGTAGAGAATAAGGCTTGAACCCTGTATATTGGGCCCAAATGACAAGAGCCTGAATTCCCTACCCACCACCATTTCTAAAACATTTGCAGATTTTTGCCTATTTGTTCTGTTCCTCATAAAATCTGTGGTTTCTGTATTTTTGTTACTTAAAACAGACAGTAGTGCAGTGGTGCAGTGGTAGCAGTGTTGCCTGACAGCTATGGGTTGTCTGGTTTCATTCTTGGCTGGGGTGCCCCTTCTATGTGGAGTCTGCATGTCCTCCCTGTGTTTGTTCTGGTGTCCTCAGTGGATATTTGTCCCTATGTTTTGGACTGTATTCCCCCATTATTGGATTTGTCCAGGTTTTTTGTGCTAAGGTTGAGAGCTATGGTGATAACTGAACTCACTGAATATGTTTGTGGGCTATATTCCCCCATTATTGGCTTTGTTCAGGTGTTTTGTGCTAAGATGTTGACAGCTATGGTGAGAACTGAATTCACTAAATGGTAGCCATTTAAGTTTCAGTCTTCCCTTATTTCATAAAAATAGATGATTTGGCGTAGTGGTATGTTGCTCTGGCTGTTTTGCACAGCGACCTGGGTTCAATACTTGGCAGTGAAATGTATGGTGGTAACTCAGCATTTTATTCTAGCAACTTTCCAACATTATGCAAGCAATGTTTAAAATGTGTCTCTGGTTTTTGGACTTTTGTTCCCCCTCAAATAAATTTTGGCTTTATCCAGATTTCTTGTGCTGCAAAGTTCAGAGATACAGCTGAGTGTCGAGTAGATTTTACAAGGAGCTGAGAGCTGCAGGGGAACAAAAGTTTAGTGCTGCTTATGTCAAATCTGCTTGCATTGTAAATAGCACAACAGGTAGTGTACTTGCTTTTGATGTAGAAGGCTGTGGGTTCTACTTCCACACACAACAGGTAGTGTACTTGCTTTTGATGTAGAAGGCTGTGGGTTCTATTTCCACAGTAGGTAGATACATTGCTGATACTATATTCTGTTTTAAAGGGGATGGATGCTGCAGTCCTCTTTGGCGAAGATACCTAGTAACTATGAACCTGTTATCAGTTTGCCATCCATTCCCTATTGCGATATTACTAGCATTATAATTTTTTTAATGCAACATAAGCAATTTATTCCTCAAGGGCAACAGGCACTTTATTTGTAGATGAAACAATGACATATAAAATTGTTTGCTAGCAGTAACCTCTTCATTAGTTAACAGATTTCTTTAATGTGGAATTATTTAGATGGCTTTTACTGCTTCAGAGATCATGCATATTTACTGATACTGGTGGACTGTTGAAGTTTGAGTAGACTTTTATGATGGAAATGTTCTGAATTGCGCAGTTCAACTGTACTGCATTGTACACGGAATATAATTTAATACAGTCAAGAAGGTGTATCAAAGAGCATGTGTATGTTTCGTGTTCAAGGGGCCTATGATTTGAAAACAGCCCAAAATTAATCTTTATCTGCCACTGCAAAATGTATTTTCTTTGAATGTGGGTTTCAATGCTGTTTCAATGAATGTGAGTTTCAAGGGCAGAGAAGTATTTAATGCTAAGTCTATTTTCA
Organism: Protopterus annectens; assembly: GCF_019279795.1. Taxonomy (NCBI): domain Eukaryota; kingdom Metazoa; phylum Chordata; order Ceratodontiformes; family Protopteridae; genus Protopterus; species Protopterus annectens. The sequence continues at coordinate 1,518,433,468 of NC_056733.1, forward strand.
TTGCGAGGCTGCATGGCTTTGTTTAGCAGATATCTATTAGGGTTTATGCTGCAAAATATAAAATAAAACTTTCAAATTAAATCCATATCATCGCAGAAGTAAAGCAGTATGCACATTACAGTGTTTATGGCAAATGAGGCAAAATAACCAAGGAATGGGACATTGGAATGGCTGCAGGGGGAACACTCCATTCGACCATGATTTTGTGAGGGGGGAAGGGCAGCAAACTCAGACAGCCCTGGCTGAGCTATACCTGTCAACTGTCCAGACTTTTGCAGAATGAATAGATTTTTGCTTCTTATTTTTGGTTTGTTCCTCATAAAATGTGTGGTTTTCTGCCAAATCATTTAGGAATGAAGTCACTAAATAATGACAGACATTGAGTTTCAGACATCATAACCTTCAGAAAAATGCATGCTAAAGCAAGACCTGTTATTCTATCAACTGTCTTTTTAGTACTGTTTGTATGTTCCCCCTATATATTTGGCCATATCCAGATTTCCTGCATTATGAGGTTGAGAGGTATGTGCAAATAAATCACTTTATAGAATTAGGAATATCCAAACCTCTCAACTGTCTCCAATTTTGGCTCAAAATGTTGCTCTCCCCTTAATAATCCCTCTGCAAAATGGCAATTTTGGAAGACAATGTGGAGGGTTTACAATTATAAATAATTGTAATGCTCAGAGTTATAGATTACTTTTTTTTCAGAAATGCGTGTAGATGCTCTTATTTTGTCAGCTGCTCAAGTTAACAGTACTAATTTTAAAAAGGTTTCCCTTCTTTGACAGGTTCCCAGCTGTATTGTCTGTCAATTTTATATTTTTGCATAACATATTTGGTCTGTTTTTCATAAAATTGTGTTTTTCTGGCAAATTAGTAGCAAATCATTAAAGACTGAAGTTAGAAAATAATGGCAGACATTTGAGTTTCAGATTTCATACCCTTCAAAAATTCATACTAATGCAAGACCTACTACTATTCTATTATCTTTCAAAGTTTATAAGAGCAATATTTAAAAATTGTCTTTAGTTTTGGGCCTGTGTCCCACTTCTATGAATGGCTTTGTCCAGATTTCTTCCTCTAAGGTTAAGAGGTATGAGTGTCGGAGCCATCACCTTCAGCCAGAGACATTTCAAACTGTGACCTACTTGTTGCACTCCACTCCCCATTGCAGTGGTTCTGGATGTGTCCAAGCAAGGCAAGGAGCAGTTATGCAGTGTAAGTGTGCAGAGTATTCCCCCATCCAAGGTAGACAACAAGTATGACCGTGGTTTTCATCTGTCCTTGATTTTACAGAATGTTCTGGTTTTCTTTCATATTTTTATACTGTTGATTTATGCTTCTTATTATTCAGAAAATGCATGCTGTTGCAGTGCCCTTTTGCTCTTTATTAAAGTAGCAGTGCTTTAATAACCATCAGGTAAGTTTGTCGGAGACTGTAAGATGCAAGTAAGCTTTAATAAGCATACTGTTAAAGAATTACCAACATTGAAAGCCTTTTCATTGTTGCCATGAAGAGAATATTTACATAACTAGATAACACATAAGCCTTAGGTATTGAAATACATATGATAGTATTTGTAATAAAGGACAGGATTACAGTATTTTCAGAAGCTCATTACGTTTGTTGGAGACTTGCAGTTATCTTTGCAGGCTTTACCCATAAACTAAATAGAATGCCAATCTATCATGTGTGGTCCATAACTTGTGCAGTAATCCTTTAAGCAATTTATCTTGAGCTTGTTTCTTGTTCGGTGTTCATTTTTTACTTTGATCATGTGTTCTCCATGAAGCAAGTAAATAGTTGTTGTCAGGCAGCAGGTCTTTTTGGGATAAGAAACATTTTTACAAGTGAGGGTATCACAGAGATTGCTACTTTCAGCATGTTACTTGGTAATTTTATAAAGCTGACTATAAATTATAATTAGAACTGCAGTACAAGGAGAAGTGGTTTGAGCTGAGTGCTGCTTGTTTTTTTATACTTGATTTTGACTGGCATTCCAGTAATGTATTTAAAAAGCAATTTATTTTTTTCATGCCTCACAACCTTTGTGTTTCCATTTAGATATTAAGTAAGTTGTCATGTAGCCAATGCATTGAAATATTTGTTTCTTCTACACTTCATTTTGTCTTGATTGGACTCTTGTAATGACAGTTTGGCACCCAGGGCAGCGTATTTAATTGAAGTTCCAGTTGTTGTGGTTTTGAGCATAGCTCCACCCCTTTCTAGTTGGTCACACCCCTTCCCATTGGCCCTACCCATTCAGCTGTCTCTTGCAGCCCCCCCTTAAATTTGAAGTGATCAGCCACCACTGCCAGTTAATGTTATCGAACAGTATGAAACTAAATGTATTTGTAGGCAATATGAATGAAGAGGACTAGAACACTATTCCCCGATTATATGAATATATGAATGCTATCACTGAAGGTAAATTGACCTACAAAGGAAGCTTCACCGAGTTATATAAGTTCATTATAAATAAACTTTTTGATGCAAAATTCTGGAACTTTTTAAATAATGGAATGAGTGACTCAATAGATTGTAAGAATAAAACAGTGTTACTTAAATCTGTTAGTCAAACTTCTTCAAGTTTATACTAGCAAGTTTGTATGTGGAAATAAACACATAAGCACACACACACACACACACACACATACACACACACACACATACGCACACACACACACACACACACACACACACACACACACATATATATATATATATATATATATATATATATAAATCCCCAGAGAAGATCGTACAGCGAGAAGACCGACGCGACGGGACCTAGAAGGTGAGGTAGAACCATATATATATATATATATATAATGTTTGCTACTCCATATATATAAAATCTTTAAATTTTGTAAAATGACTTCTTCATTTTGTTAAAGATGTAAATGTGATTGGACTCATATGCTTATGGATTGTGAAAAATGAAATGTATTTTGGAAAGAGATAAATATGTTTTTAATGGGTTATTTTCTGATAATTCTTCTTTAACTTGGTCAATAATGCTAATGAATCTTCCACTTCCTTTATCTGTAAAAACCAAAACAGCAAAACATGTTTTGAAGTATTCTGGCAGAGGTTATGTAAGTTATTAAAAAAACTGGAAATTACACTCAGTTTCTAAGTTCAAATAATTTTTAAATTTAACAGCAGTATAATGCAAAACTGAGAAAGAAGTGATTAGAAAATTTATAAATCATCCAAAGACTTTTAGTTGTTGGGATAGCCTTAAACTGTTGCTATTGAAATGCCAAGACTCCTAAATGTGATAATTGCAAAAGATTACCTTGATGATTCAATGCTTTCCTAAAACTGTATAACAGTATGTGATACTGCTTTTTTTCCTTTGTATGTTTATATTGTATATATATGTTAAACTGATAAAAAATTTTCCTAAAAAAGAAAAAAATATTGTGGTACACAATAAGGTGCTGTCTATGGTAGTTTGGACAGGATGCATGGAAGCAGCTATCATTTGTACAGTGGTACAGGGAACAGTCATCTCTTGGCTAGAGTTCCTTCTGTCTGGAATCTATGTGTCTTCCTGGTTTCAGGATGGGTTTCTCAAAGTAGTCTGGCTTTCCTAATATGTAATATTTATGCTGTAGATTCTCATTCCTCCTATTTACCTGTAAGTAAGTGTGCAGGGTTCTACTTCTTTATTGGAAGCTATTATTTTGTAAACTTTGAACATTATGCTTTGGAACCAACTTACTTTTCCCTTGACAGAAAAAGTAAGACAATAATTTTTCTTTAGTCATGACTAATGTTCAGGACATCATTAGATGTAAAGATTGGAAAAAGATAAATGCATCTCAGAGCATCTAGAACAGTATGATGTCTGGTGGTCTGGTGTACCAGACCCCCAGCTTAATTTGTTTATTTCTTCGAAACTTTTATAGTGTAGTTTTAGCCAGTTAAGGTGTGTTTAAAGGATGTAGGAAAAAGCTGATAAGTAAAACTGTGAGGAAAAACAACAACAACAACAACAACAACAATAATAATAATAATAATAATAATAATAATAACATGGATTATGTGAGGCTCCAGTTCACCCAACACTTTTCCTGACTTAAGGTGGTGGGCACCCACTGATAACGGTATAGCAGTTCATGAACTCAGTGTACAAACTGAAAAAAGCTAGCTAAATCCCTGTTTTTTTAATGATTTTTTAAACTTTAATAATCCATTACTTTTTTCCCCTTTCACTTCCCTATGTTGCAGCTGTCAGTGTAACTTGTAGAGAAGAGGATACTGTAGGAAGATGAGCGGGATCCCAAGGAAGAGCTCATTTGTTTCATGGAATTCATCATCTGTACACTATTAGACAGACTGTAGCACCAATACTGGAGTATCCCTTTGATAGTTATTTGCCTGAGCTAAGAAAGGGCATTGGTCAGGTCCAGGTTAAGGTCCAGGAAAAGCACATGGTCACACCTACTTGCACTATTCTGCTACCAGCAACTTCTGCCAAGATTATTGGAATTGTTTACTGATGGTTAGAGTTGCTTCTTTTACTACAATGTTGATATTTATTATTGTGGTAACCAAGGAGTGGGACACATACAGGTCCAGGACTTGAAACTACAACTCCTCCAGACATGTTTACAGATCTGAGTTCTGACTTGCTTTTTAATGGCAATCAATATTTTTGCCTTAGCTTAGTATTTTTTTGTGAGCTTTGTAGGTCATAAAGGGCAACCTGTAGCTGGCCAGTACATGGCAGGGAATCTTGTCTATGGAGACTTGGACATGGATAAACTCCAAGGCATCATCTTGTTTAACCAACCTAGATCATACCTCCCAACCATACCAAATAACTCAGTTTTTACAGAGATTTGGGGTCCAAATACTGGGGTGTGTGTGTATGATTGAGGTTTTCTTTCACTGAGCATAAAGCCAGAAGGAAGATATTGATTAACATTAGATTTTTTCGGGTGAAACAGCACTTTTTTTAATGCATTAAAACATGAATGACAGTTTTGCCGATAAATCGAACAGCAGTATAAAAAAGTACTGACAAGCTTTTCAAGTAAGAATTTAAATGAACAATTAAGTAACATAAGAGCATAATAAAGAAATAGATCCCAGAGAGTTGTTCGTTTATGTGACACAGAGTGCTGTTTCAAGGTTTTTTCATCAGTGTCTGGCAGTCTGCTGAACTGCTTTATAACTGTTTTATACACATTTAAAGACAGGTGAAAATCACCCCCCACCCCAAAACTCTCACAGCCGTCTAATAACCTTGTGTCTCCTAATACAGTCTTCTGAAGTGAGAAAGACTGCCTGTAAAACAAATAACCTGGCTGCTTCTACTGTTGAGGGAAGTTGATGTTGCAACGGTACTTTGTTTTGAGCAGTTGCTGTACTTGAAATTCCTTCATAAGGTAAGGTGGCACTTGGACTGAAAGGAGGCCCAAATGGCATATTTATAATAAGGCTGCCAGTTCAGCACATTGTATCCATTGCTATCCCAGCCTGGAAGCCCTGCTGCTGCTACTATGATCTCTCTATACCCCTGTCTCCTTCTCATTTTTACTTCTTTATGATTCATTAAGAAGGCAATCCAAACTGGCAATGAAATACCACCAAAACACTGCAGTGCGAAGTTGTAGGGGTTTAATGGAAAAGTACCAAATAAAATCCAAATAATCATTGTAGAAGTAAAGCAGTATGCACACATTAGTGTTTATGGTAAATGGGGTGAAATAGACAAGTAATGGGACATTGGAATGGCTGCAGGGGGACTCTGGTGCCATATTCTGGTTGTCTGTTGTTCAGTTTGCGTTCGAAAGTTGGTATCCCACAATTACATCGGAGTGGGCGGGGTTACACAATTATGTATGCAAATTTTATGTTAATCAGCGTACAGATTTGTACCTATTTTTCATGGGCCTTGTCCAGATTTTTGATGTTTCCAGGTTGAGAGGTGTGACCTAGAGTTGTATTTGCTGCTAACGTACATTGAGATACCTCCACCTTTAGCCCCAGTCTGTGCTGCTGCTGGTCAAAATTTGTGGAAGACATTGCAGCCTTCCATTGCTGGAGTACTTTCTGTGGCTTCAAACAAAGTCTCGGTAACAGCACAGATATCTACATTTTCCAGAGTAAGAACAGCTTGTAGGCTATGGAGTTTCTTGTTTAGGCTCTTAGCATTGAGCAGAGACAGCTTAAGGTTGCTTTGAGTTATTATTATTATTATTATTATTATTATTATTTATTTTTATTTATTTTATTTTTTTATTTATTTTACATTTGTTGACCGGGCTAGTCTAGCTGGATATATGTCCATTTTCAGTAGAGGCCCGGGGAGAAAAGCTCCAAATTATTAGTACATCAATTAATAAAGTGTAACAATAAAAATAAAGGCAGATGTAATGGAAACAGGAACATTTTTTTTTTTTTTTTTGAGATTACTTTTTAAGTGAGTAAAAGTAACAGGCTATATGATGTTCATAACATAGTACTCTTTACACACATGTGAAATATAGAAAATCAGTTACTGTGTGATGTGCTTAGCATAATCCTCTTTATAAAAACATATTAAATTAAATGATAATAAATGTGAACAGAGATGAAGGAAAGATAGGAAAGGTATCAGGGATAGTATAGGTTGAGTTTAAGGATTAGATTATTTTCATAGAGGAAGTAGAATCGTTACTGTTATGAAAGAGAGGCAGGGATACTCTTATGAAGGAAAGGGAGAGACATTAGGGTAAGTAGGCAGTGGGTCTTTTATTCCAAATCATAGTGCAAAGTTGAGCAGCTGAGAGTCCCCTACTGAGTTATTGGATGTAATTGGGTTCAGGGGGAAGGAAGGATGGCAGGGAAAGAAAAACAGGATTAGTCTGTGTTAGTGCAGGGGCATAGCCATTTTTTATTGAGATACTTTTTGAGATTTTTTTTTGACTAGAGGGAGAGAAGTCAGAGATGAGATGTCTGAGAGTAATTTATTCCATACTTTTCCTACTGAGTTGGAGAACAAGCAGTCTCCTGCAGAGTTATTGGGTCTAGTGGTGTTGATCAAAAGTTTTTTAGAAGACCGTAGATGTTTAAGGTTATAATAAGGGGTAATAAGGCTATTGAGTATTGGGGTTTTTGTGGGTTGGTACAGGGTTTTGTGAGCTATTATAAGTTGTTGTAGTTGAATCTGATTGGGAAGTTCAAGCCAACCTAGTTGTCTTAGATTAAGGCAATGATGTGTCCTGAATGGGGATCCGGTAGCAAATCTAGCAATGTTATTGTAGCATATAACTAGTTTATTGAGATTTTTTTTTGAGAGATTGGTATAAATAGGGCATGCATAAAGTAAAGTAGAAATCAGATGAGTTCTGGCTAGGGTAATTCTAGTGGCTGGAGTAAGAAAGGGTTTGATTCTGTATAAGCTACCTATTTTTTTGTTCACAGATTTTATGATAGAGTTAATGTGATTTTCAAAATTAAGTTTATTGTCTATAGTAATTCCTAATAATTTTGTGGTGGTGTCTGGAGAAATACTAGTACTGTTATTGGAAGTAATAGTGAAATTTAGGGGGATGTGATTTCGTGTTGGTGAAAAGAGTAGTAGCTTAGTTTTCTTGGGGTTGAGTAGGAGGCAGCATTGTGAGAACCATTGTTCTACTGTGTTAAAGGCTTTTTGGGTAAGAGTCTGAAGTTCAGTTTGAGAGGTAGCTGTGCAGATTATAGTGGAGTCATCTGCATATTGACTACAGGTAGTATGAGGGATAGCTGATTGGAGGTTGTTGATAAAGATGGAAAATAGAAGTGGTCCTAAGATGGAGCCTTGTGGCACACCTAGAGAGATAGGAAGGTGGTCAGATAGTGACTTTTTCCAGAGTACTGCTTGTTGGCGGTTTTCAAGGTAAGATTTAAACCAAATTATGCTGTGGGGATCAAGTGAGAGAGAGAAGAGAATGTGCAAGAGTAGTTGGTGATTCACCATGTCAAAGGCTTTGGATAAGTCTATGAATAGTGCTGAAGAGAGACTGTTTTTGTTGCAGTTAGAGTTTATGGTATTAGTGAAAGAGAGCAGTGCAGTGGTAGTACTGTGCGAAGGTCTGAAACCATGCTGACAGTTGGCAAGTAGGAGAAGATGGTTAAGGAGTTGTTTATGGATACATTTTTCCATAATGTTGGCAATAGGGGATAGTAAAGCTATGGGTCGATAGTTAGAGAAATCATTAGAGTTTCCTCCTTTATGTAGTGGGAAAATATGAGATATTTTCCAGATTTCAGGGACAGTTTTTTCATTGATGGATCTGTTTATTAATATAGAAATGGGATATGCAATGGCTTTAGCTCCTATTTGCAGGAACTCGGCAGGGAGTTTGTCTGCGGAGGGGATGGTAGGTTTAAGTTTTTGTAGCAAGGAAGAAATATATGATGTAGAAATGGGAAGAAAGTGAAATGAGCAGGGTATATTTACAGAAGAAGGAAGTATCTTTGAGGTATCGGGAGATAGGTGATTTGCAAGATTTTGTATAGTATTAGTGAAGAAGGAGTTAAAGGCATTTACTGTTTGTATAGGGTTGTCAGGGTTAGAGTGTTGTGGGTTGGGTGTAATAGTTTGGCCTGGGGATAGAAGATTATTGATGGTGGACCAGAATTTTTTTGGTTCCTTATTGGATGTTTGTTGTAAATGAAGGTAGTAGTTCTTTTTGTCTAACAGTATGGCTTTTTTGTGTTGTTTCTACATTCTCTGAAGGTTTGATGGTCAGCTTGGAACTTGGTAGTACGCCATTTAGTCCAGGCTTTGTTTCTGGTAATGATTTTATGTCTAGTATCATTGCTAAGCCAGGGGGCTGGTTTGGTTTTGGTTCTAATAGTGCGAGTTGGTGCATGCTGATCTAGAACAGATAAGAACGTGGAGTTGAAGTATTGTACTGCATCATTAAGAGGGAGTATCTTTAGAGGGGTCCAGTTACATAGCTTTAGTTCTGTTAGAAAAAGTTCTGAGTTAAATAGCTTTTTTGAACGTAGTGTTCAGAAAGTGGTTGGAAAAGTTATGTTGCTTTTTTTTCTAATAATATAAGTTGATGAGTGATCACTTAGGTCATCTGGTAAGGTGCCAGAGTTATACGTTTGTTGGGGAGTGTTTGTAAGTATCCAGTCTAATGTGGTTTAATTATTATTGATTTTATTAGTTCTGGTAGGGTCTGATATAAGTTGAGAGAAGCCATGTAGGTTAATGTGGAAGGTAGGGTTTGAGTTGTTGCAAGAATTCCAATCAATGTTTAGGTCACCTAGGATTAATGTTTCTTGTGGAACATTAGAAGAGAGTCAACTAAAGATGGACTCAAGAGCATTAATGTTATTTCCTGGGGGGAGATACAAATTATGTAAATAGCTTTGCTGTTGTTTAGTTGGAGTTTAGAACATATTAGTTCGGTGTTATTGACTAAGGGGAGATTCAGGTTTGTAGTGGTGATTTGTAGCTGTGATTTATAAAGAATTGCAACACCTCCTCACTTTTTTTTTGGGCGGTCAAGTCTTATGATTTTATATCCTGGTGGGGTGATTTCATTGCCTTTAATAGAAGGTTTTAGCCATGTTTCTGATAGGCAGAGGATATCGAATTGGTTGACATCAAGGAGAGCATGGAGTTGAGCAATTTTGTTACAAATACTACGTATATTCAGATGAGCTAAGGTGAGTGAGTTGGTACATTTTGTTGGAGATATAGGCCTAGTTTTGTTATTGATGTTGGTTTCTATGGTCTGGGTGTGCTGAGGGCCAGGGTTGGGATGAATGTCTCCGTCTAAAAGTGAGTGTGGAAGTGAATGTTGTTTGGGTTGATGATTTGTACAAAAGTAGTTGTTGAACTTTCTAGTTTTCTGGTTATAGAATTTAATATGAGCTAGTCTGTGAAATTTAGCTAGAAAGTAGTTAGATTTATAAGTGGGATTTTGGAAGGTCACAGCAAATGATGTTGTCGGTGAAGAGGTTTGAGAGGAGGAGAATGTAGAGGTAGAGTGTATGGGTTGTTCGTAGGAGGTTAAGATATAGGTAGTTGTGAGTGGAGTTAAAAGTGATAGTACGACTAGTATTTGTAGTTGAGAAGGGTTTAGTGTTATGTGCATAGTTAGGAAGAGAGGGTGAGAGATTAACTAGGAATTAATAGTACGTTTAGAATCAGTTAGAGGAGGAGGAGAGTTGTGTAATTGGTGGGTGTATTGAGATAGAGGGGGGAGGGATGTTGTAGTTAGGGTGTGTCTGATTGGTATGAATTGTGTAGGGGTGTGGTTTGCAGAGGTATAAAGGTAGGACCAGTGGGGGTGGGTGGGAATTGGGGGTAGGGTAGGGGAGCGGAGTGAGCCCAAAGGGCGAATGGAGCAGGTAGAGACAAGAGAGAGAATGTGGAGGAAGACAATCAGTGAAGTGAGAGGAACAGCAGGTAAGTCTGAAGATGGGGGAAAGGTAGGCAATGTTCAGAGGTTAGCAGGAAGAAAGACAGGATGTTTGAGTAGAAGACACTGATAGAAGGATTACTAAGGGTAAGGAGCACTGGTGGGTAAGTGATTCAGGAAACTGAGAGCAGAGTGAATGGGGTCAGGTTGCAGAAATGGGGTAGGAAATTACAGAACTGAAAGCTAGTATTTCAGAGATCTAATTCTTGAGGCACCACCTGGTGGCCACTCATTGTATAGTAATGGGATTGTCTCAACTAGAGTTGGGAGCTAAAGGGGAGTGTGAGTGAATCAGTTTATGTGAGGGGGTGATAGTATGGAAGGAAGAAGTTGAAAGATGCGGGGGAGGGGGTTGGCTGCTGGCTGGCCTGCCTGATTAGTTTGCCTAACCTAGCAAAACATAACAATTATCTTGTTGTAATATCTTAGTGTCGGTATCAATACATACTTTCAATGCCTTTTCAAAGGTAAAATGTTTTTTCTGGGAGATGTTAGGTAATTCTTTTGATGCCCTAGTGTTCAGAGGCATCCAGAAGGGAGAATGCAGGTAATTGTTGCAGGGACAAAACTGGAACACAGTGCTGGTAATATACAGAGAGAGAGAAAAGGTAGTAAGGCTTAGAGATACAATGTAGAGAGAAGGAAAATGAGTTATACAGACATGGTTCATTTATATAAACACCTTCAACAACAATGCTTTGTGGTACTAACAGACTTATAAAAATCAGATTTCAGCTGGAGGCTAATTAGAATTCAGAGCAGTACTAACTTGCAACAGTCATCAATTGTTTCAAAAAACAGTTACAGATGTTACCACATTAATTGGCCATACTTGGCAGCACTTACAAGCTTTTAAAGCTACAGCAATATGCAGTTCTTACACAGTTACATTTGCATATGTTTTCACAGCATATAGAAACATTTATAGTAATTTCAGACTTCTATAAATCCTTTTAGTGCCTGAGACTAGTAAGAGTATGGGGAAGGACTCAACTAATACAGGGAGCTAGATTACTAAGGTGAGGAGCTGTACAAGATTTTAAATAAGAAAGGTCTTATGTGCTTTAACAATGCGTGTTCTAATAGGAGCATAAGTAATCCGTTTCCAACCTCCTTAAATATACAGAAAAATAGTTTTATTGCCTTGTTAGAAAGACGTAGGGCAGAAAATACTGTTAAAGGTTTGGCGGTATGAGTACCGTTTGGTTCTGTGCCTGAGCGCGCCTTTTCGATGGCTCAGATGCATGAACTAGTACCAAGTATTCAGTGTTATAATGTAGGGCAGAATGTCCTGGAGAGATTGTATGAAGTCATACAAATCATCTAGGCATAAGAGGGTAACTGTGTAATAGTTAGTTACGTTAAGTAATGGTCAGAGGCTGTAGCAATCTTACTGATAAGAAGCTACAGAAACCTCAACATCAACAAGCTTGTGCAAATGCCTCTGAAAAGTATTACCAGTTATAATAGTAGTAATAGATGATTAGAACTCAGAAACGGAGGTCATTTCTGAGTACAGGAAATAGCTGTAATTTGTCTATGTATAATATATATATAATATATAGCACAGGTATAGCTTTAATACAGGAGCACAGGAAATAGCTATAATATCCTTGCGGTTAAGCTAGCTCCACTCGTGAAACTGGGTGTAGTAATTCTAAGGGGTGGGCTATTACATTCAACCGTATTTTTTTTTTTTTGCTCTGTTACTATTTTTGCCATTTTGCCATTGTCAAAAAAAGGCTATAAGAGAATGGATAGAGTTTTAGCCAATATCTGAAAGCCCATGGGGGACAGGTGCAGACCATCCTTGGCAAAGCAAAGTGATCAGTTAATCATGTCCTCCCATGCTAATAGATATTGTATTCCTCTGGAGTGACACCATAAACTAAGCTAATTTTTAAAATCAGTCATTTTCTGTTCATATTATGGCATCATCCCTGGTTAAGGTAGAATGCTACTCATTGCAATGTATGTACCTGTCTGTGAGACATATTCAGAGAGATCCTAAACTCTCTTTCATATAGTCCAGTGAGGTATGCCTCAGCTCATTTACGCAAAAATTAACTATGATAGAATCATATTGGTACCTATGATGCAGTGACATGAGTGCCTGATAGTGCAGATCCTAGCTCCAGATAGGCAGGCAACCATTATATTTTCCTTGTCCATCCTGGTTAGAGTGGTATCTGTGTGTTATAAAATCGAATCCCCCATGACAAGAGTAGTAGGTAAAGTGTTTGTTTCCCTTATGGGCTTTGTACTTGGGGGAATCATTGGATGTAAGCTTATGTATAGTTTTAGTCGTTGCTTTTGGTATGTGCTTTAGTGAATGTTGTTGGTGAGTTTTGCAGTTTGTTGGTTTAGGAGGTCTTTGAGGTTTGGACAGCTTCATTTTGCCACATCATAAGAAGGTCTATGTGGGTGCTGAGCACATTGTCTGTAAGTGAGATTTTTGTCTCCAAGGATATTATGCGACTGAGTTGCAAAAAGTGTACTTATCAGTTTGGAATATCAGATGGGAAAATATTCCAACTCTGCTCACAGTCAGGCGAGTTTAGCTCTCTGCTCTATCAGCTCTGCACAAATTCACAGAAATACAATTTGTAATGGAAATATAACACAGAAAATACACCTCAGGCAATGACTAACAGCTAAGATGGGTTGGCTCAACAATCCCCACCTGAAACTAGCTTCTGAGCTACCATGAGAAACAAACTGCAGACAACAACAAAGGACAGAAACAATACAGCAAATATATAAATAATAAAGCAAATATGTAAATACAGCACAGTGCAAACTGAGTTGCAAAAAGTGTACTTATCAGTTTGGAATATCAGGTAGGAAAAGATTCCAACTCTGCTCACAGTCAGGAGAATTTAGCTCTCTGCTATATCAGCTCTGCACAAATTCACAGAAATGCAGTTTGTAATGGAAGTACAACACAGAAAATATACCTCAGGCAATGACTAACAGCTAAGATGGGCTGGCTCAGCAAACCCCACCCTATGGTAAAAACTCAGTTCCCACTAATTACCACATTGATGGGAGCCCACTGAACACTGAAGGTGTTATAAGAGATCTGGGGATGCAGGTTTATAGCAACCTCTCATTCGACCACCACATTGCCACTGTGGTCAGAAAGTCCTTCTATGTGGCACATCTCATTACTGGGTCCCTATTAATTATTCAAACTTTTCAAAGTTCAAATGTCACATGGTTGACACCATATGTTCGAACTTTGAAAATTGAAGGTTAAAAGCAACAGCTCCATACGGCACAGAATGGGTTTTCTGCACTGAAGTGCGATCTTGGAGTTGGTATATTTAAGTAGGAGGGTGTTGGGGGGTGCAGGGGGGCTTGACCCCGCTCAGAGCATTCAGGTAAGTTTTTTTTTAATTTTTTTTTATTATATTTTCAAAGTTTCAAACTTTGCTCATATGTTGTCAAACATATGAGGTTCGAAGTTTTGAAACTTCAAATATATAATATAGACCATCATTACCAAAGGTTTTGCATCCAGGAATAAAGAGGTCATCATCTCTCTCTACTCTTCTCTCATTAGACCAGTCATTGAGTATAATGCCCCATTTGGCATTACCTTACTAGACACCTGCAACAGCTGGAGGGACCACAGAAGTACCTCATGAAGAGGATCCTAGGCATTAAACACATGTCCTACATGAACAGACTCAGAAGACTCCAGCTATTCTCTGCTCATATTGCCTACTTAGAGGTGATCTCTGCTTGACTTACAAAGCTGTGTCTGACCCACCTCCGTTAGAAATACTGCATCTAATGAAATCCCAATCCCTCCACATCACACGCTCCAGAGACCTCAACCTCATTACCACAATCAACAGAACATGCTGGAGAGACAGGTTCTTCACCCAGAGACTGCCCATGCTCTGGAATAGACTTCCCATACATGTCAAGCAGAGCACCTCACTGTCCCTCTTCAAGAGAAATTTTGATGAGTTGATGGGTAATAGAAAGTTCAATAACCAAAAGAAATTGCCTAGGCACCACAATGAGAGCTCGCAACTCAGCTGGAAACCAAGATTTATTGAAGTACAACAAAATAAATAACGTTTGTAATCCAAGTACGTTTTCGATGAAAATCTTTGTCAGAATCAGTACAAAACACACAGTTGATGCCTATTCTAGTTATATACCCTATCTAATTAACCTAATTGATTAATTTCAAACTAACAAGCAATCTTATTTTAAAAAAACACATACAAACAGATCCTATACATCAAATTAAAATTAACTTCCATACATATTATTGATAAAAATTCTATATAATGGGGCACATTTGTGTGGATAAATGTCTTTATATTATATACAATGTTAAAAACAATCTAAATAGTTAGCCACAGCTCTAAAACATTAAAATGTATGTACACAGAGTATATGGAGTATATACTGCCATCTAATGGTTGTAATGAGTAAATAAACTTGATTCAATACTGGCTTAATAGACAAAAAATCATTTAAACCCGGGGGTTTATTACATTCCAAAATTATTTAGGTTCATAGGTTCATAGGTTTATACTAGGCTATCTGCCCTAAGGCATTTATAAGCCTAGCCCAAATTATTGTGGCTTACGCCAGTATAATTCCTTGTATTCCAATTTGTCTTCCCCAATGTTTTCCTTTTTTGTATTGGATTTTGTGCCCAAGGACGTAAGAGGTGGTTTATGGGAAGACAAATTGGAATACAAGGAATTATACTGGCAAATAATTTTGGAATGTAATAAACCCCCGGGTTTAAATGATTTTTTGTCTATTAAGCCAGTATTGAAACTCAGATCAGCTAAGTTATGAGTATCAAGTTTATTTACTCATTACAACCATTAGATGGCAGTATATACTCCATATACTCTGTATACATACATTTTAATGTTTTAGAGCTGTGGCTAACTATTTAGATTGTTTTTAACATTGTATATAATATAAAGACATTTATCCACACAAATGTGCCCCATTATATAGAATTTTTATCAATAATATGTATGGAAGTTAATTTTAATTTGATGTATAGGATCTGTTTGTATGTGTTTTTTTAAAATAAGATTGCTTGTTAGTTTGAAATTAATCAATTAGGTTAATTAGATAGGGTATATAACTAGAATAGGCATCAACTGTGTGTTTTGTACTGATTCTGACGAAGATTTTCATCGAAAACGTACTTGGATTATAAGCGTTATTTATTTTGTTGTACTTCAATAAATCTTGGTTTCCAGCTGAGTTGCGAGCTCTCATTGTGGTGCCTAGGCAATTTCTTTTGGTTATTGGTTTTATTCATTGCCTTCATCTCAATTTCTTGGTAATAGAAAGTTCACCCTGTGGATCACTCCAGTGGCTCTACTTGATAGAGGCACTGGGTTCTAATGTTGGGTGGCATGATGCCAGGGCACTTCTATGGGTTAGGCTTGTAAAGCCTCCAGAGCCATTAGCCTAGTACACACCTATGAACCTATGAACCTATGTATGTACTTTTTGCATACTGTGTTAGTTTTTTTTTTAAGGATTAAAAAAATTGTCTGAGTACAAGAAACAATTGCTACATTGTCTCAGGATGCTCATATCTACCAAGCTGGCAACATAGATATTAGGAAATTTCAAATCCATGTTGTCAGGGCCTGTATTAGGGTTAGACTATTATGGTTTACAGTTTTGGTTTTACAGGAGGGGTTTGGCTATTATGGTTTACAGTTTTGGTTTTACAGGAGTCGACTGAGTGGTGCCTAGGGTGATGGCTAGATGTTAGATAGTATTATGATCTTACTGATGTATGACAATATCTAGCTGCTCTAAGCTTAGCTCCACACAAAGCTTTCTGTGTTACAGGTTAAAGTCTTAAGAACTAGCTTTATAGATTTCCTACTGTGCAGAGTACTGTTATCCACCACTCAGCAGTGACCAGCTGCCTGAAAATGCACCTAATTTAAAGCAGACTAAAAAAGCTGAAAACTAAGTCCGGTGCCCTCTGGTCAATAAATGACTACACTTTACGTTCCATGGAGTGCATCCCAACACAGAGAGACCATCCCAACACAGCAAAAGTGCAGATTAACAACCAACTAAATCCCTAAAAAGTTCTCTGTCTGATGAAACAATCTCACTTTAACCCTCCCTATATGTTTCCCAAATCGGAGTAACCAGTCTTCTTTACTACTGCAGCTAGAATGAAAATACCAGTCTTCTTAATGTAAAAACACACTTTAGTTAGCCAAAAGTGGAAAGGTATCAGAAACAAAAAAGCAACTAGTTACAGAACTTACAATGATCTGGCTACCTTACTACTGCTACTAGAATAGCAGTCCCAGTCTTCTTAATGTAAAAACGCACTTTAGTTAGCCAAAAGTGGAAAGGTATCAGAAACAAAATAGCAACTAGTTACAGAACTTACAATGATCGGGCTACCTTACTACTGCTACTAGAATAGCAGTCCCAGTCTTTTTAATGTAAAAACGCACTTTGGTTCACCAGAAATAAAAAGGTACCAACTACCTATAACAAGTAGTTGTCATTTTAAGCTACTTTGTATGTTTCCTAGCTAAGACAGACCAGGCTACCTTTTTACTCTCACTAGAATTACAGTCCCAGTGTTCATAATGTAACAACACACTTTAGTTAGCCACAAGTGAAAAGGTACCATAAACAAGTCTAACAACTAGCTACAAGTAAATGTGATTTAAAGGCAGACAAGCCCGCAACGAGGAACACACACTTATTTCAAGGCAATTTCAAAGTACACTAACAGTCTAAGTGGAGGGCCTTCCCAGTTTATTCTGTCAGTAACCAGTAAGACAAGCAGAGGGGATATGATTGGGAGGAATTTCTAGGGCCAGCTGTACAGTAGGGGCAGGCAGCTCAAAAGCCTCCAAGTATAAAATCAAAACAATGATAGAGAGAGTAGGAGGGGGAAACACATCAGCCCAGCTGAGAAACCAAAAAACAATGGAGACTATAAAAAAGCATTAAATGAATACCTTTACCTTCAGATAAAGACTAAAAAATGCAAAAGAAATGATTTAAATGGTAAGATACTTGCAATTATAAATCTACTTAAAATGTACTTCTCTGTATGCAAAAATGTAGTCCAAATGATTTTGTTATCAGCTTGCAGCTGAGATGTTGGACTATTCATGTGCTCTAAGTATCTGAGGGGGACTGGATTGATTGGCTACAGCAAATTCGGAAAAACACTTAGACTTAGGACAGAAACTGAAAAGAAATGCAGACTATAAAAAAAAAAAAAAAAAAAAAAAAAACACTTAGAACTGATTTAATTGGTAAATGGAATTTTTAAGTGATTTCTTGAATGCATCCCAATGTTTTGTTACCTTTTACTTCAGGTGGTAGGTTCCTCCATAGAGCTCATCCTAGTCTATAGAATGCTTATTTATTATGACTGGAACAAAGACTTACATTTAGAAGTTAGGTGGGTCATTCTCACAGCCTGTTATAACTGCAGCTTCATTTGAAAAAAAGAACTGGAGAAAAAGCTGTAGAAGACAGAAGATGAAATGAAGTCTAATGAGAAGGAGATTCAGGTATGATTTAACAGCAACACAGTGGATAGACTAAAAGAATGTAAAGCTCAGCATATTGAAGTTTACATACCTAATCCCTTTTTCTTTGAGAATAAGATATATGTACACATTTGTACAATAGGGATAAACATCTCATAAGCTCCTAACACATATTTAGATATAAACTAAGAAGCTTCAACTATCAAATCCAAAATTATGGCAATTTGTTCAAACGAACCAGATTTCATACTCCAACACTTTTTTTAATATAGTCTGAGATTTTACTCAGTGTGTAACCTAAATAATAAAATTAAGAAAAAGTGGAATATTTGAATGGGCTTAAAAGAAAATACAGCTGGTTGAGAACAAGAATAGCACTGACAAGAAATTCATAAGTCTGTAAGTAGTCTTAAAAGAGGAAAGACGCCAGGCCTGCATTGTTTCACCACAGCTGTTTAAACACAAGTGTCCTCTCATGTTGGACAGACTACTGTACTCCACATCTAAAGCTGTGCCAAAAACTCACCATTAAAGCAGGTATAGACCCCCACCTTGTTCAAAAATTAACAACTAATTTCCTTTATTATTAATTATCTGAAATGCCTGATTGACACTATGGCTAATAGGATGATACCATTTGTTGAGGATTTAATGTTAATCTTTGCAGATGATTTTATTCCAAAAAAAAGGCAGTGTTACCATTGAATGTGTCAAAGGCACTTTATAGGGTCCATATCCCTTTCATCCTTGAACTACTCAAAGCATATAACTTCTCTTGCTTGAATACCTCTCAACCTTTTAGTGCAAGAAATCTTGACAACGTCTAAAATAATGGGAAAAAAGGCCCAGAAATAGGGACAAGTTTTACATATTGCTCTTTTAAACTTAGAAAGCTGCTAGAATACCTGGATTTGTGTTAGTATGATTTTTCTCAAGGATATGAAGTTCGAAATGCAAATGCATGTCATTAATTTAAGACTTCAACACTTGTTGATTTGCCAGAAAACCAATATGATGTGAAAATCTGGACATTCTGCAAAAAATATGGACAATTGATAGCTATATGTAAAACATGTCAATCTTTATATGATGCATGATTGTTTATGATTTGTTTGCACTGTATAATGTCTTTATGGCGCTTTTCTCCCTGGGACTCCATTGAAAATGGGCTCTTCTCGGCCCAATGGACTATCCTGGTAAACAAACTGTAAAATAAGTAAATAAATAAATGCAGCTTCAACAGGAATGAAAATGAATGGTGATATCTTCGATCAAACAAAAATTAAGTCAAATAAACAGCATGGCTGTCATATTTCACGATGCCTTTTAAACTTTTACTATATTTAAAACCATACACTTCTACAAGGAGTTAAATTTGGAACAAAGGATATTTGCATAATGGCTATGCTCATTATAACCTGCTATACCTACCAAATCCATACATATCAGTACCTCCTATTCTGCAGTTAATAACAAGGCACAGTGAAGTTTCAATTTACTATTGCAATAGGGACAAATCAATTTTTCTTGGGAACAAGTATGCTTTGGATCATGGGAAATTGATAAAGGGAATACATTTTCATGTTCAATGTTATACTACCCAAGTATTTACTACTCAAGTGACAATATGTCATTCCTGGCAACCAAAGATATCAGGTTGTTCAAAAAGGTCAGACAAAGAGCTAGGAAAGCTTCATTTTGCTCTTTGAGCTAGTGCTTTAATTTTTAAGATGAATGTCTTCTCTGCAATATTTTTCTTGCACAAAAATGTAATTTTGAAATTCCAGCTTAAAGTAATTAACCAAATAAATAAAATCATTGCACACTTTATAATGTAACTCCAAGAGTTACAGATGTAATTTGAAGAACCCGACAGTATAAAATTAAATGTAGGCCTTTAGCTACTAGATTTCAAGCTATACTATTCGGTATAAAGGGTCACTAAATTTATATGGCTGTATTTTAATATGGATTATGTAATTTGCAAGAAACAAAACAATATGATTGGTCAAAAAATCTCAGTCTCATTAAGACAAACTAAAGTATTCCAAACCAAAAGGAATGATCTTAGAAGCTGAAATGAATTCAACTTGATACCTTGCACATTAAAACAAAAACACAGAAATCCAGCAAAAGACTACAATGATAAGACATTCTTCTTAAAAACGTTAAGATACTCACATGCTCTATAAGAACTGTAAGCGCTCCACACCAGACAAGATGATATCTTTTTTTGGGCTACGTGAAATTTAGGCAAGCTACTGTATTAATTAAACAAATTAAATGTCATGTTCATGAACAAAATACCATGAAATTGGTAAAATATTTTGGCAGCAATATTTGTTCATATCAGAGGAACAAAAAGACTGAAGTCACCTAAAATAAGTCTCACTATACAATTTGACATAAAGACTGCAGATCATTCACTGTTTAAGTAAACTTAAGAAATCTTATCATAAGTGCTCACTATAACTAACAGTGCAGTTGTCACATCCAATTCTTCCTTGCTCTACAGGCAGTATTGAGCTGTATCTGCTGGAATACATTGATGTCCCACCTGCTGTGTACAGACACATGAAGGGACAATACTCCTCCCATCAGTGCTGGTTCTGACAAGAATAGTGTCTTAGCATCACATCATAACAGATCAGCACTTCAAACAGAATAAAATAACAAAAAACATCCTTTCTTCATATGACCAAACCTTTCACTGGAATACAAGCTGTTAGTGTGACATGCGGTGTCTCTGACAGCCATATCTTATTTTATTTATTTATTTAACATTTGTTGACCGAGAAAGCCTGACTAAGACAGAGCCTATTTTCAGCAGAGGCCTAGGGAGAAATGTTCCAGATGCATGTCTTTGGAATGAGGGCGGAAACCGGAATACTCAGAGGAAACCCATGTGAATGCAGGGAGGACATGGATACTCCACACAGAAGGCACCCCAGCCAAAACCAGAGAACATGTTGCTGTGAGGCAACAACATTAACCACTGCATCACTGTGCCACCCTAAAGCTTTTACAAGTTTGCTGAACCTGAATGACAGAAAGCTAATCATAACTATACCAGATTTCTTCATTTTAATTAAACTAATGTATACTGTTATTTACAATTGTATTTCAATTATCAGAGATCTGTAAATTAGATTCATATTAAAAATTGACAGTAAATACTCTTAAAAAGCTATGTAGTCAAATTACCTAAGTACTTTTCTACTCTCTGTACAATCAAAAAACAGTTTTGCAGATGTAAGTTTGTCAGCTGTAATAGGATGTTAATGCCATTTTGCTAAATACTGGCACTATACCTTACAGACCATCCCATAAATCTAAAACATCAGAAATATACAGTTGATAATGTGCTTTGGTCATCTGATGGTATTGGTTGCTTATGTGATAACTGTACATCTCAGTGCAGAAGGGTACTAAGGCACTTTGAGATAATACTTGGTTGTATGATAACTGCATGTCTGGGGGCAAAAGTATGTTCAGGCCTTTGGCCTCTTGAATTACCATTTATCACTCAACAATCAACACCATATTATGTTGTAATGATTATGAAATTATTTTGCATTCATTTTTGTTCAGCTTCCAAGAAGATCTTCACAATGTACATCTTAGTATGGTCTTCTCAATTCTGCAAACATTCCGCAGTAAAATAAAAAGAGGCTGAGCACAGAACTGGCTCACTTTCAGAAGTGCAAAATTGCAAGACCTATAAAATGACTCTTGCTGCTTTAGAAAACAAGGTGCAGCAATTATTTAAAGTCAGCAAATGCTGTAACTTGCTTTAATGATATTAAACCTTTGTGAATGTGGACTTTGCTTCCCTTTGCTCCTCAAGCCAAAGATATAAATGCACACCTCTCTCTCTTTCTCTTTCTATATGCACACACACACACACACACACACACACACACACACACACACACACACACACACACACACACACACACACACACACACACACACACACACACATGTATACATATATAGATTGCTTTTAGATGTAGATATAGATTCAGATAGTGATATAGATATAATGTTCACAGCCCTTGAATAATGAAGAGTAAGGATTACA
Source organism: Protopterus annectens (assembly GCF_019279795.1). NCBI lineage: Eukaryota > Metazoa > Chordata > Ceratodontiformes > Protopteridae > Protopterus > Protopterus annectens. The sequence continues at coordinate 1,518,455,521 of NC_056733.1, forward strand.
TTACTTACATAGTAAGAGCCCATTGTAAAGCATTATTTCATATACAGTTCATCTCACGTTAAAATACGTTATATTTAAATAAATAAAATATATGACAAAAATAACATTACCAGAGTAAAAAATCCAAATTAAAGAAAAGCTATCACTTTTTAAATTGACTTTTTCTTGCTACAGAATTAGTGTAATGTTAGCAGTACTATGGGACAGAGAAATCTGTTTCAGTATGTCTTGAATGCATCTTGAATTCTCTGCATACTTTGTGAGCACTTTTATAAAACTCACAAATTATTTATTAATGGGGGTATATGTAGTTGGCATACCAACACCTCTAACAGAAGGATATTTTAGGTACACTTGACACAGATCCTTATTTACCATCGCTAATAATACCCTAGAGGTTAATGATGTGTGTCATCACTTACGCAGCTTTATTAATTGTTTTCTAACAGATGATTTAATGCTATTTGTGTTTTGTTGAGATTGGTATTTGAGAGTAATGTAGTTTTGACTGACTGATAATACAAAGTTTCATCAAACCATTGGCACAGAAATGAGTAAAATTATTGCCAGTATTTATGCTTGCTCTTGTAAGATACACTGTGAAGCATGCTTTTGTATGCTAACTTCCACAGACAGTATGCTTGCACAAGGGTAACATGCTTGTCAGGCCTGTGATTCACTGGTGTAACAGCCAGTGATCCCTCTTACAGTAAATAAGTAATAATCTAGGCTCACTTATCTCCAATTAGGATGGATAAGCTAATAGCAGCCAATCACTTCCATCCTCCTTATCCTGCTTTTTTTAAGCACCCAAGCTATTAACTGGGTTATCTTCAGGCCCTATTCGATCCATGCCATATGCACAGAAAAATGTTGCATTATTTTTAAGACTTTCACATTCAGAATGAGAGCACATGCATATGTTCCCACCACCTTAGCTAGTCATCTGCAAAGTTTTCATTCAATTCTGTAAGGTAGTGACTTGCAGAGTCAGCAATATGACTTACAATACTTCCAGCCAACCAGAAGAATGTGGGCTACAGGTGGAAGCTGGATATTATTCTGGCCTCTTTTCCACCACAGTTTGCACCTGCAGCTCTTACATTCTTAGAAATCTATTCTTACATTGTTAGTGACCAAAACACCACATATGTCACTTAAAGCAGATTGCAAATATCAGGAGAATTTCAGATTATTTTCACTGCAGAAAATGGAGTTTCACAGCTTTAGTAAACTTCCAACTACAACATATATCTAGTGCGCAGCCTACATTTTGATAAAAACAGGCAACATTGATTCGCCTTTCAACATACAGAGTACTTCAAACATCCACATCGCCAACTTTGTAAATCAATGCAAAAAAAAAAAAAATCGAGAGTTGCACCGCCATTGGCTGGACGAGGAAAGGGTAATATAATGAAATAAATAAATAAATAAAGTGGTCTTTTAGGCAGTCAGGGGATGAGATTAAGGACTGGGAATGAAAACCCCAGTGGGCAGAAAACATAAGTACAGCATGATAAAAGTACTTCAAGTCTTGCAGACAGAAAACATTAAGTGCAGTAAATAAATAAATAAATACATAAATGGTGATTATGTTATCAAACAAGACCACATGAATGTAATATTAATAATTATTAATAGCATATCACTTCACCATGGTAAGCTCAAACCCATAACCTTGGTTTTCAGATATTGTGGAACAGCAGTACACTAGTAAGCAGTTTGTAGATTGTGCCACAATTATGTATATCAGCTGTAATGCGGCTCATGCTTTAGACATAGCAAGCTTTCAATTTCTTTTTAATTTTTTCTTTTCATTGTTTTACAGAGTCACTGATGTGGGCATTTGGCATACTCTGTACAACAGAAAGTGGATCAAAATTGCATGCTTTTATCTAAGCTTAGGAAGCCATCAAATATATCATTGGTACTTTTGTAAATTTTATTTCAGCTTACAAAGTGGGTTGATGGGCTTGCCTTGGCACGTTTTTCAGCCATGACTAGAAAGACATACACAAAGTTATACATTATTGTAATATTTCAACATCTTTTTACATATAGTGTCATCAGTTCTGCTAATTTTTATGTCATGTTCAATCAGGTGTGTTAGTTTACAAGTAAAGGAAATAAATCATGTCAGTGAGTTTGCAAACATAGTGTGTATAGAGGGTTCATTGCACAGAAGGCTTAGAGCAAGGTCTTTTATTAACTAAGAAACTGTAGAAAAAAATCCATCAATATAATCAGGTCTGCAATATTTTACTTTGAAAAACTAGAACCAATGTTCATTTTATTCACAAACCATGCAGGCAAATTTTAATGATTCATGTCAACTTGCCAATGGTAATTTCAGTGAGTCTCATTAATGTGAAACAGTTTTACCGAAAACCTCTTTCAATAAAGCAAAAGTAAAGCCATTTTTGGAAGGGAGGATCCCCTTTTACCTATCCTATTGAAGGAAACAGCCTGCACCCCTATAATTTATTGTAAAGCCATGACCATAAAACAGGCAGGAAAAAAGGCAAACTCGGGTTTGCTGAAAGCAAATTCATTAAAAGTGTTTCCCACTATCCAGTTCTCAGTTTCAATTATTATTGCCTTTTGAGGCCAAAATTTTTAATACACCTTTGCAATAAATATGTAGATTTTTGGAGTATAATACGGCATCACAGGGAGGGGTTGTTGCCATTCATGCATAAAAAGAAGTTCCTAAAAAAAAAAAAAAACACAGTCAACTAAATTGCTATGCTTTCCAAATCCTTTTTTTTCCAAAATGTAATACACAAGTAAAGATTATTCATTATTTCCAACTGTCTGGCAGCAAAATTTAATTTGTAATTTTTTTGTTAGTCCAATAACATATATACTATACTGTCTAAGTTTTCAAATTCCAGATTACAGGAATGAAATATTATTATTTCTCCTAGAACAGTGTTTTCCTGCATTCTAATGAAACAAATTAAACATGACTGTCAGAATGTTTCAATCAATGTATAGCATTCATATTTATATTCTTCTTTAGCATTTTCAACAAAAATAGTAAAAAACATAACTTGTACCTAATTGTTTTCTGTTTCTTTTTTGAAGTATCCATTAAGGGAGCACTTACACTAACTAACAAATACCCAAATCAACATTCTTTAACAATACATAAAATACAACAGACAACAATCTTTGCTCGAATCCCTGTCTGCATTAATTGGATGCAAATCCTTAGCCCTGAGATACCTTTGTATTTAATTGGAATAGCATGTTGTTTGTCCATTTTTGCTACTAAGCAGAGTTTGACCCCTTCTGGTGCCCTCATCTTAGCTTTCTTTTGCCTTGTCACATTCAGCACAAACTCCACTTGATCTTAACATATTTGATAATGCTCTGTTTTTAAATTATGTATTTTCTCTTCAGGGGCTTGTACGGGATTAACTCCCATCTGTTCTTTCAGGCTTTTAATCTGTCTCTGTAGGTCATTAAATCTTTTAAGTCATTTTCTCTTCTTTGCTGACATTATAACGCCCTGATAAGCTGCATTTTAATGAGTCCCACAAAATTCTAAATTTATTAATCCGAGTTTTTTTTTTTCATATCATTTTAATATAGTCAGCAGCTCACTTACCATTAATGCATGCTCTATATGATTTATTTGTTCAGAAAATACCTAGCAAGACCAATAAACTAAGCTGCAGCTTGCCCCAAGCTGTGACCCGGTTGAAGAATGCATAAGAATTGTAATCAGATAGGGAAAGCAAAATTTTAACAAACATCCAATAAGAACAACTAGCTTATGACATGTAGTGCAAATGACAAATGAGAACATGCATTTAGTAAATGTGGTAAAATAATACGTATAAAACTCAAATGGTACTGAAAAAGTAATGTGCTTAATAAAAGGAAGTTAGCAACTGGATGTTGCATATTTAGGGTAAAGGTCTACATCTTCATTCATCACTTTTCAACCATATCTTACTATACTTCTGCCTTTAATTCTTCAATGTATGATATGCTGCATACATATGCATGTATCTGAGATACTCTGATATGGCCACTTCTATGTCAAAATGACATGTGACATAATAAATTGATTAAATCAAGAATTTGTATAAAATGTCTAAAATAAACTGCTTTTTTGTTTCTCTTTGCATCTGATATTTGCATGTTTAACAAGCATGACAGGTATAGATTTCGGCTTGTCTACAAGCTTTTGACTTCCAGTACGGTAATGCCTTGAAGATTTTCAATACTTTGATATTTGTTACATTTCAAAGAGTGACATGATATTCATGTCTTCAAACAGGGCCGCTAAGCCCTTTTCAGCCATTGTATAATCAGTTAATATTTTCATAAATTGTGGATAGGATATACATCTGACACCCATAAAAGAATATTGTCGGTAGTATAACTATCTCCCAAATACATGGGAAATCAACACTCTAGCCTCTACGCTGACCTGATATTGAAGTCAGTACCAATAGAGCTGTGCTTCTATTTACATTAGCTTTCTTGTGGCACTGGCTTCTGAAATACATATGCAGGAGTTCGATACTCTTTAAAAAAACAGAATGCTGTATACCCAAAATGGCTATTATTTGGCCTGCTGGAAATCATAATGCTTATCACTTTCTTTCCCCAAGTAGGGTATCCAAGCAGAAAATGTTACAAAACCCATTCACACAGAATGTACTGTTCTGCTGTGGACCTACTACAGAAGATTACAATGAGATGTAGGATATTATCCCAGAATTTTCTCAGTCACGAACCCTCTATGCATTTTGCTGTGTATGGAAAAGCTGCTCACACGTTTCTGAAATAAATGTAACATACACCAAAGATGCACTCCCTTAACCTAGTTCACATTACACCTGGGGGTACAATATCTGCATGATTTTGAGAAGAGTATTCAGGGAATTCCACTTTACCATATCTTACTGCAGACAGTCTGGTTATCCATCCTGCCACTGCCCTTAATAGCCTGATATTTCACTTAGTGTTTTTCTACCTTTTGTTAGATTGGTGTAGCAATTCTAATCCAATCTAGTACACTAAAATGCACAGAAGTACACATATTACATACTAAAGAAGACATTACAGTTCCCTGAATATAATTTCTTAGAATATAATCCCTAGGACTGAGAAAATGCTCACTGCTCTGGTGGGGAGTTGGTTGTAGTTTACCTTCCTGGCAATGCAGACACATATCTCAAACTGCTGCTATTTAGTAATCTTGCCCATGGTCAGAAAAGGGCCAGAGGGCCTCAGCACCACAACTGCTGAAAATAAACTATGTATATGACTTAGACAGTTCATGCACACACAAAAGCAGCAAGTTGAGAAAAGCAGATATCAGTCTTAAAGGGCTCACTGCACATTTTAAATCTGTTTTTGGACCACATGATAGATTGGGAATGGCAGTACAGGGCAGTAGGAAAAAAAAGCAAAGCAAGCAGAGGCAGTAACAGAAGGGAAATAGGAAAGGAATGGATAGGAAGGGGAAAAACAGCTAGGGTAATATATTTTGTGGGACAGCGGCCCACATTCTATTTTCAAAGAAGTTAAGTTGGGGAAGGATGTAAGGAAAGGTGAAAGTATGGTAAGAGGGTGAAGGTAGATAGGGGCAAATGCATGCACATATAACACAAACAAGATAGGCAGTGCTGGTGCTGACACAATGAGAAAGGGGGATGATAGTGGAATTTTAGACAGCAGGCAGCCAAAAGGAAGACAATGGTGATGGGAAGGATTAGACAACAAAACAGGGAAGGGAAAACTGCAAGTGAGAGGACAACATGGAGAACACAGGTATGGGAGATAGGGTGGACATGGTCTCTTGTACTGCCCTTTCAGTATCATATCTGCTTGAAAGACAGATACCACCTTGACCTTGGTCTGTCTCAGCACTTGGTCCTTGCTCTGATGCTGCTAACAGTTGTATGCAGAGGCACAACTTTGCAAATTGCAAGAGCTGTCTTCCAGCTAACCAATGAGGGTTTCATTTCTCAAGTCCGCCAGCATGCCTATCACTTCTGTCAGCTGCCTGTAGGGGTCATACATCTTAGTGCTGGCACAGCAGTGCTCCCAGTTGGCAGGCTAGGAGACCCTATCAGCCTCACCAGGGTAAGGCAATGGGGAGGTGTTCCTAGCTGATGGAGGTCCAGGAGTCAGTAGTATGTCTCTCTGTGGGGATGCCAGTACATGGTGAAGTCACTTGCACTGGTGTCACAGCTGAGGTACAGAAAGGCAAAATAAAAGGATTGAAATGGCACAATAAACAGATCAAAATAAATGAAAAAGTAGGAATAGTGTCAAAGAAGAAGGGAAGAAAAGAGAGACATCACGTGAAATACACTATGATTAGCATATAAACATCACAATATGCTACAGCAAGTACACCATCAATAATATTATAAAACCCAGGAGAGAAGCACATCTGACTATTGCCAGCCCAGTAATATATGCTTCCTAATTATACAGAGGAAATTAAATAATGAAGGGCATACTAAATGAGCTACCTTTTACTTTCTGGACTACTCCACATAAACCAGGTATGGCAAACAGTGCAGGCACCACTATAGTGACTTGCAATAGCATCACATAAGCCTGTAAGTGAAACTCTGCCTGCAACCCCAATGAACATAATGAATGATTTTTATGAGTTGAGCCATTACTTGCAAAATCATTTAGCTAAGGGTGCCAAATCTATACAATATAAATGCTGGAAAAAATAACACTATAACCCCATCCAAGTGTTCCCACACCTTTTGAATCCTTGTCCCCTCCTCTATTATTTTTTTTTATCGCTGAGTACATAAAGTGCCATACACATTAAGCCACATTGCAGGCCATTAATAAAATCTTGCATGAAAAATTTCCTATACGTAACATGTCCAATATGTGTGAGCTGTTGTAAGAGGTTAACACCATTCAAAAATATTGACAAAGGAATGTACCTGTCCATCAATATGCAACAAATGGAGTATCCAAAGAGATACTCATAAAACGAATATATTGCCTAAACAGTATTTCCTACTTAGACTGCCTCAAAGCTTTATCCCTGTATAAAGACTCCTACAGATTACTGATTGTTGTTCTATGCCTGGCTTACAAAGCATCCTCTGATCCTGTTCTGATGGACATGTAGCACATCCACAAAACAAATAGCATTAGAATTACCTAATAAAAGGACCTAAACCTTGTCTGCAATATAGATAGGACATGCTGGAGGGGCAGGCATGTGTATCACAGACTACCCTATCTCTGGATCAGTCTTCCCATCCATGTGAAGGAGAGCTTTTCTATGACTCAAATCAAGCATAACATGGACCATTGGATGGGAAAACAAAAATTTAAAACTGGACTGGACTTTGTGTCTCTAGTAGCAAAGGCAATCTATAAATGCTTGTCCACCCATGCCCAAGCCTGCATGTACTCCTTAAAATAAATCTATGGTATAAAAATTTGATATATAAATTTATGAAGCATGACTAGGCTTAAAACCCCCCCCTGAGATTATTAGCCTAGTAATCACATATGAACATATGAACTATACATTAGTTATATGCCACGTGCCAGCTATACTACACCTGTAAATGGAAAGGCGGGGATTTTCCTCTAGCACAGTAAGCCATCCTTTGCAATAGCCTCCTGTGCTGTGGATAAATAACTAAAATCAAATCACTAATGTACATCCTACCCTGCCAGAATAATATATATATATATATATATATATATATATATATATATATATATATATATATATGTATATATATATATATACATATATATATATAGATAAAGATATATAAATATATATATATATATATATATATATATATATATATACATATATATACATATATATAAATAAACAAAGGTCATACTTATAATTCATCTTAAGTGTCATCACTGTGGCTTATTCTTCCAGATAGCTAAGAAGGTTGGATGGCACCTCCACAGGTCACTATAGTGGTGCATACACTGTCTGCCAGACCGAGGTGTGCCTGTGGTACCAGCAACAGCCCTGGCAAGATAATACCAGGCACCCACCTTATACTGGGTAACCACATAGGAGTCTTTGGTAGGCAGTTCTATGCGCAGCAAATAAAGGAAGATTTTAGATTACTTAGAGCACCACTGTGGCACCCTGCAAGAAATATTGCCTGTTGAAAACATAACCATACTGCATGCCTCTTACTAGAGAATTATGGCTGGCAACTTGTTGTTATCTCCATTTCAATTTAAAGAATTACTGCCTAACATAGGACAACTTAGAAGAACAGAGTGTGGCAGGGTATGACTTGGTCTGTGTCATTATAACTTTTTGTAAATGTGAATGAAAGGTGCGATACATGGCAGAAGCTCTTGCAATGTGTACTGTGCAGTTAAACTACTTTGCATGTCATTTTCTATAAGAAAATATCATATGTGCAAGTGCTATTATTGGAATAGCTGAGTTCCTACTGCTGTGGATAAGACAGCAAGTGCTTATATATGAGTATACATTCTGTTCGAGCCTCAGCCTAATGGCATGAGGCAATTACATATGTTAATATTCTGGAAATGTATCTGCTTTCTGGATCCTGCACAAAGTGTAATGGACAGACAGACATACAGACAGATGGAGTGATGTCACACCCTAATGGGTATGGTCCACATCCTACTAGTCTCTATTTCTTACTTACCTCTTCATTCTTATTTGAACGTGAGACAGATTAGATGGACTTTGTTAAGACTCTGAGTTGTACCCTTGCTGCTTGGAAAAGGAGATTAAATTTCTCTTTCATCTGCTGCAGACATCGTATCTACAAAAACTGGTGGACCACACTGCTGGTGTTAGATTGAAAAAAAGTGATATCTGGATGAAGCTGGGAGATGACTTGTTTTAATTGTTGAGCAACGCCACTTTGGAGGGCAATGAAGGCACAGATTTGATGACCTGCAGACAAAGTACTTGTTAACTTGTATTACATTTTTATTGTAAAATAAACCAGTTTGGCTGTTCCTTGATATACAATGCACTTCATTTACTGCTGCATGTTGTTGATGCTATTATTTCTGATGCATGACCATGTTCATAACTCAGTTTATTTGGAGAAATATTTAGTCAGCTGTCTGTTTAGTAGTGGTACTTCTTTTATGTTGCACTAGAATGGACCATTGCAGCTCCTTTCTGAAAAACATAAAATGGTATTTATAAAGTATTGAGGATTTCCAGAACTTTTTTCGTCTGCAAATGTAACACTCCACAGTACCACACATCTCCTATGGGGAGGGAAGAGGGGGAGTAAGTTAATGAAATAAATATTGTTCATTAAGTGGTAAACTACAGGTGGATGAAGATTGAAACACCAAATAAGCAGAAAAGGCAGCTGCCTTTTCTGGTTACTTGATGTTTTATTTTTCAAAATTCAGAGCTGTAACCACTTGAATTCATTCTACATTTCTTGTTTATTGGATGAAGATTGATCTCTCGAGCGTAATTTGATCAAAGTTCAACCCAACTGTGCCAACAGTGATGCTCTTTTCAGGTGTAATTTCCCATCTTCGAGAGTTGGTGCAAACATGGAGTTCATATATAAATAGGTCTGGTTGGGTAGAGCCAGGCCACCACATCTGGGTGGCCTGCCCCTCCCCTCCACACCAAAATACTTAAAAAAAGTACTTTTTCTCTCTTTTTTTTTTCAAGGAACACAATCTGGGGATTCTGACGTTCAGCAAGTTGAACTTTGTCCACGCATGGTGGAAACATTACATTTTCTTTAATGAAAACTGCAATGCTTTAGAACCTGATCAGTGATATATAGATCTGACTAATGATGAAAACATCATCATGGCAAAATAATGATAGTATTGCAATATGTACATAATAAAAAGTGAACATCATTGCCAATAATTCATTTCAGCCTGCACTGGACACTTGAATGTAGTTTATAATGGCAATATTCATTTCAGCTGACACTTTAATGCAGTAATAGTTTGTAGACACAGAAACACCAGCAAGACTCTTACCTTCTTGAAATTGACTATTTTCTAAAGCTGTCATAGCAGCAAACTTTTCAACAATAAATGGATCAATACCTCAGTCAACCATCTCCTCAGAATTAGTATTTAGTGCCTGTAGAAGTTCTATATGACCTGTTGCCGTTTCTTTTCAGTAATGAAGCATTCCCTCATTTCACCATAGGCATACATCTTTTTTGCAGAAAGAATACCTTCCCTACTTTATAGCAAGAAATTAAACATAAAATATAAGTATGATCCATTAAAAATGGTTTATCATCAAGAAGGAAATAAAGAACCACAAATAAACTGCAAAGAAAATTTAACTGAATGGGTAGGATTCACAAAGCCTCTGTTTAAGAGTTACAAGGCTTACACGGAGGCTGCAGTTAAACGGTGTGATGTCAGCATGCCATGCATATGCATGAGGGCATGCTGAATCACACCTAAGGTTAACACGGTCTGTGTAAGACAGTAGGGGGTGTGTCCGTAGGGCAAGCCCTGCAAACAGACACACCCCCAGAAGAGGAAATGTCCCGAAAGTAAACCCCCATGACAGAGTCTGTGTAAATGTGAATAAACACAACACAACACATGCCCCCACAGACTATGAACATAAAATGTAAAAATGAACATGTTATATTTTTTTTATAAGTTTTAAAGATGTTTGCCTGTGAGTGCGCTCGTTTGCGCGGGCGTGCCCGTCGCTTAGCCACAGTTAGCAGTCAGTGGAAAAGCATATAAGAACTAAATATGCAAAGTAAGCCAAGAAGCAATAGCGTAGCAGTAGAGACGTCGGCTGAAGAGGAGGCAGTCATGGTTCGAGCCCCCACAACATCAATTTTTAGTTTTAGTGAAATAAGCACAAAACAATTCCCTGACATATAAGAACATGTATAAAATTATTTTTCTTTAAAATGTAATAAAATGGGCCATGTATTGTGAAGAAATGTGTGAAATAAAAAAAATAAGAAATGTCAGAAATGCCCATAGCTGAGCTACACTCTAAGAAGTTGAGTATATCTGCCCGTAGGTGAGCAGTGTTTTAACAGGTGTAAAATGAGTGCCCATAGGTGAGCAGTGTTTCAACAGGTGTAAAATGAGTGCCCGTAGGTGAGTAGTGGTTTAACAGGTGAAGAAGGAGTGGCCGTGGTTGAGCAGAATTCCAACACACTGAAACTGTGTGCCCGTAGCTGAGCTGAGCATAATATGCATGCTGAGAGCCAAACGGCACGTAAGCCAGCGTGACCCGTTTGCGCGGAGCTGCGCACCGCTCCAACAAGCTAACTGACGGGCAACGTTGAGCAAGCTGTATCAAAACTGCCTTTACACAGACACACCTCCTAGCCTGTGTAGACAGTCATAAAATATAAAAAGCAATGGCCAGGCTCGAACCCAGGATACCATGCACCATAGTCAAAGTACTGAACCACTAAGCCATGACAGTTGCTCTTAGAAATGCAGTAATAGCATATATATAGGAATGAATGGAAAGAGGAGCATGACAAAGCAGGTTTTGTGAAGCTGATACAATTCCAAAATGGCCAATCACAGATAAGTGTGGGAAAAACGGCATATATAAGCCCCATAGGCGGGAATACACAGCATGACCGATTGTGGAACCGACTTGCAGTCAGGATGGCAGGTGTAGGAGAGGGTAGTTGCTTCCGAGCACAGAGGTGGGGTGTTGACGAGTCCAAATATATGGTTTGGCTCCTCGTCCATGATCATGAGGCCCAACTCATGCAGGGCCAGGTCCTGTGGGGAGCATATAGGGCTGAGGCGTGGGACCGGTTGGCACATGATCTCACCACTGCCACAGGAATACCAAGGACTGGTGAACAGGTCCGTCACCACCATGCGGACCGGAAGAGACGGAAGCAGGACCAACTGAACCGTTGGATCCAGGAGGCCCGGCAAATGCCCAACGCCCCACTACTGAGTAAGTTACATGTAATTATTTATGTAAGAAATTAACCTAGCTGCTATTATGGAGAGGTATATTCCAATATTACTTCATTTATATTGCAGCTACAGGTGTCCGTTCTGCGAACCGTCGAGCCTATGCTGATAGGCTGGTGCGGTTGCGCCACCAGGCAGGTCAGTAATTTTCTCCATGTAACTGTAAAAAAACTATAAGTATGCCAGCTTGCAAAAGAGTGCAGTGTAGTCACTTATTAATAAAAAGTGCAAGTAACAGTGTAAGAGAGTTTGCAAGTATTGTTTTATTACATAAGTGTGATGCAGCCTGTAATCCAAAAATAAAAATGAAGCAAGTCTGAAATAAAGATGTTCCACCTGTAATATAATAGTACATAACCTGCAGCAGGCTGAAAAGTACAGCTACAGAAGGTGAGTAAAACATATGTTGGAAATATATCCCTGTTTAAATTCTGAAACATGACACAAGTGAGAACTGTTGGAAGGATTGTAATAACTAAGTAAAACTTGTCAATAAAGCCTAGAATTAAGTACCATCCTGAATTGTAAAAATAAAACAAGTGAGAGAGTGTGAGAAAGAGGTATGAATCCACCAATAAAGAAGTAATAACTCCTGAATAAAGTATACTGCAGTCAGTACAGAATGAAATGAATGTGACAGGCACAACCAAACAGCAACATGTGTTGAAAAAAGTACTGAAGCTGGAATGTGTGTCCCAAAATCCGGATATGTTGCTCTCAGTTTGCAATATGCAGATAGTATGGTTGTATGAAATACCAAACATCCACAGTTATCTAGAGCTATATAAAGCAAATGTAGCAGGATGCTGTAGCTGAACAGAGCCAGATATGAATGTATATGAATAAAAATGAAATGTATATTGATGTAGCAGTAACATTCCTATCACCAACATGAATAAGTTGTCACATAGGAAACTGTAGTCAGACCTGTAGTGTGTATATATCTGCAGCTAGTAGAAATGTACAGCATATGTATAGGTATTTGAAGTTGTTAATGAAATATTTCTTCACCCTACCCTATAACCACAAATAATCCATTCCACGTGAAATGGGTATGTGTATTCACAATTAACACCCCTGGACAATTGTCCTGTTGGTTCATACATATCTGCATGTACGTTGATGCATGTGCCCTGTTCATACATCCAAACCTGATGGCCTGTTGTCATCACTCAACCCTGCATGTTGTTGGAATGTGTACTGTTGTTCAAATTATGCATGTGTCATGCTTGCTGTTCAACGGTTTGAATTTATGGGTGTTTGGTTAATGGGAATACTAATGCATGCTGTTACAACTAATTGTGAATGTATTGCACGTTACTAACCCAAACTGTCACTAAATAATGCAAACCATAGGACAACAGGTAAGGCGGGTTCCAGCGGACCCACCTCTCCTACCTCAGCTGGCAAGTGAGCCTGGCAGTAGTGCCCAGGCCGGACCCTCCTCTGGTGGCCCTGTGCCACCTGGGGGTGGAAGCGCTGCAGGGGAGGGGTTCATCTGCCCTCTGCAAGCGTGGCCAGAGGAGAACATCCACTCACCCTCCGTAGTGTCCGGACTGTGATGCATAGGGAAATACGGCACGCTGTGCTTGGGCCCCTATGCCAGCTTGAGGCACAGGTGGCACAACTCACGGGTGTGCCTGCTGCCTGGCCTACACAGCCCCCAGCACAGCCCCATCCTGGGCAGTGAAGGCACAGTGGCAATTGCCCATGGGTGGGGATCTCAGTTCCACTGTCGCCATCTGTGGGCTCATGGGCTCGAGATATTCAAACATCCGTCCCCGTCAATTGTGTAACCCCCCCCACATGTGTCATACAACACCCCTGTATCCGTCTTGTTTGTCTTGTCTGTTAACCTCCCCTACCTACCTCCCCAGCTATACCGACTTCCCGTACCTGACATACCACTCTCACCTGAAAAAAAAAAAAGGGGGCACTCTGTACCCACAAAAAAAAATAGCTGCCCATTTTGCACACATGTCTGCTGGACATGTAAACTGGCAATTACAATTGGCTGTACAACAAATATTATTGTTGTCCTCACACCTCTCTCAGGGGTGGAAGGTTTCAAATTTCACACCAAATTACAAACGTATGCACAGCTGTTGCTGATGAAGAAATGGGCAGCTATGGGCCTTTCCTACATCCCTCCTGCAAAACCCGAGCTTGTTTTCTTACTGTCCTACCCTCTTTGTGCCCCCTTTTTCACCACTTTCCTATCTCCCCATTTTCTTTTCTTTAAAAGAAAATAGTGCGGGTATGCGCGAGAGTAAGCACTTTTAAGCAGTAGTTAGCGGGTGTGTGCAAAGCTAAGCAGCAGGGCGCATGCTTGACCTCAGTGCAAACCAGCACTAACCCGCTTACAACCACTTAAAAGTGTCTTAGTCACTCTGAATGACAAGGCCTGTAGTTTTCTCAGCAACAAAATAAAATACCTCCCTTAATTTCGAACCCAGGACCTTGGAAACACTATCTGCATGACTTACCACTAAGCCATGACTGCTATACAAGAACATTGTGCTGAAAGAAATATATCATAAAATAGTAGGAATTAATGTAAAGGAAATATAACAAGTCTAGTACACAAAGCATGTCATGTATATTTACTGTCAAATCTAGTGGATTTGTAAAATAGTACTGTGTGCTGAGAAACAGTCATGCTAGTTGGTAGCTACTAGGTAATAATGTCACAGTAGCATCTGGCAAGCCACACACATACTCAGAGCAGGAGAAACACAGCCATAGTTGAATAGTAAAGAGATCATACATAGCAACTGTGACTGAGTTACAGAGATGTCCCTGATGTGAAAACAAATGTCAACTGTGCCCCACTGACACCATGTCAAATGTACTAACAATAGGCAGAAAGGTGTAACTACACATGCAATGGTAACTATGACTGACTGAAGGTATGCACCACCTGCACGGCACAAATGGTGTACTAATGCATATGCTTGAAATAACCCACAGTCACAACTGCAGCGTAACAGAATATGTCAATGGAGTAACCCACTGCTATGTACCATTCCATGAGGCTGATAAATGATGCACCGGAGAGTATCTGAGGCCTGCTCAGCAGCATGATCAAATACCCCTGTATGTGTCAAGGCCCACACCATGGCCAGACCACACTGCATGCAGTAACACCCTACCACAACAAACACATAGAGAATTGCTGCCCAAACAGATTTAGCAAGTATTACAAGCTGTGAATGTAAATGGAAAATAGGAAAGCCATAGCAACACATTACAGGAAAGACACCTAGCAGGCATACAAGGAGTGAATGTAAAGGTCAAATATTGAAGCCATAGCAACAGATTGCAAGAGCCACTGCTATATACCAGTTACACCACAATCCCCACAGGAAAGCACACACACCCATATACACAGTATTACTAGTCGTAGGTGTCAGTTTACATACACACGGAGAAGAGGACACTGGAGGAAGGAATACTCAGCTTACAGAACAACATGCATTGCAGTGTCTACAACACAGCCTGAAATATGAGAGACATACCAACCCTTACACTCACAGAACAGTGTCTACAGCAAACCAGCATGGTCCCCACCCTGATAATCTGAAAGGGCTACGCCTACCTAACAGACCTTTTTATAGCACTGTCCTGAAATCAGAGTGAGAACTGCAATCACTACACAACAGGCTGAATGCAATTAGTAAATGCTGGCTAACAATTGCTGCAGAGGCCATCACATGGACATGTGCAGATGCCTACAAAAGCATCCTGTACTCCCAGTCCACACATGCAATACTTTCATTGCACCCGCTGGAAGTAGAGAGAGAGAGAGAGAGAAGGAAAGAAAGAAAGAAAGAAAGAAAGAAAGAAAGAAAGAAAGAAAGAAAGAAAGAAAGAAAGAAAGAAAAAGAAAAAAAAACCTGTAACAACAAAACAAAGAGGCTGACAGCAGGCCAAGTAACTGCAAGCCTACGCAAACAGCTGCAAAAAACACAGGTAATGTAAAGTACTACTATAATAGTGTACATACTGTGAACCCTCCAGATGTGTTATTGGTCTGTATCTATGTATATGAAGATGTGCATAGGGCCGGGGACATACTGAAACTGTCACTGAAGGCTCTACATATATGTATGTGAAGGTAGCTATGTGCACATAGCAATGTAGGTTGTAGTGCAATGTACAAGTAGGTTGTACAGTAATGGATGTTCAGCAGTACGTTACTGTGTGTATACATATGTGGAACTAAAAAGGAGTATATATATATATATATATATATATATATATATATATATATATATATATATATATATATATATATATATATATATATATAAAAAACATGTGTATACATATGTATATCAAGATATGTATGTATGTATATATATATATATATATATATATATATATATATATATATATATATATAATTTGGATATGAGTATACATAGATAGAGAGTGATGTAGAAATACATAGACATATATAGTTTCACAGTGTCATAGTTTAGTACTAGGCTATCTGCAGACAGTGCATAGAATAGATTTATAAAATTGCACCTCTGTATAGTAGTGACACAGTGAAGACCCCCGTACATAATAGCATTAGTTTACTGTGCCTCTGTCTAGTAGTGACACAGAGATGACCCCTGGTGTACACCTATGATCTCCCATCCACTCGTAAAGAATTCACATGAAGAGTGTCAGTGAGGGTCTCTGCCTAACATGAACTGGGATCCTGTTCCACAGTATGGGAAGCCTCGTAGTGATGGATCTGTCCCTACAGTATGTCCTATTCATATTTGTGCTGAGGTTTAAATCTGTAGCTGTTGTGGTTCTGATGGATATGAATTGTATGAGGTGGAACATGTCCATCAATACCTGATTGGACATGGCCTTGTACATCAGGCACAGATCAACCCTAAGTAGGTAGTATGCTATGGAATAGAGCATGAGTTACTTTAGTCTGGCAGCATATGAAAGTTGTTGGAGACCCTTGATCCTCCTGGTGATGTACTTATGGGGTCCCCCTAGCTGTTGCAAGTGCCAGGTGAGGTACATACCAAATGGGGCAAAGTACACAGTCATGGGCCTGATAAGAGAGGAGTATAGGTGTACAATGACCCCTTTTGATCTGGATGTGAATCCCTTCATGATAAGGTGGGCAAGGTAGGAAGTCTATCCAACCACTTTGGCAACATGGGTGTCAAATGAGAGGTCAGTATCGATCAGTGTCACCAGGTCTCCGATTACTTTGTCTGTACTCAGTGGGTTACTGTCTATGTGATAATATGTGGGTACCTTGTCCATCTGAAAGGGTATGACTATACATTACGTGGCATGCAGTTTAAGGCCATGATTCTGGCACCAGTTGTCGGTGTCCGTGAGGCCTTTCAGTAGGATGCATGTGTCAGCTGGTGTATCGACTATGGCGCCTAATATGTAGTCATCTTTGAACATTGTTAGCCACTACCCTCCCATGTCTGCTTCCACATCTGAGAATTATATGCTAAACATGAGCGGTCCCAGGACAGAGCCCTGTGGGACACCACTTGTGACTGGCTGTGAGTCTGACATGGCACCAGTGAGTTTGACTGTAGGGTTTCTATCCGTTAGCTGGTTTGCAACCCATCTTGTGACAAATGGATTCACATTTCAGCTGTTGATCATGTCTATGATGCCAGAGTGCGGTATTGTGTCGAAAGCCAAAGGCAAGTCCAGGTAGGCTGTATGGACCGCTGTGCCCTCGTCAATGGCTTTAGTGACTGATTTGAAAAGGTCAACCACGTTCATAAGGCAGGATCTACCCTTTACAAAGCCAAACCGGGTGGGATCAAGTATCTAAGTCCCCAATGTCTCAGTGTATGAGTTCCATAATGATCCTTTCCATAGCGTTGCAGACCAGGCTGGTTAAGCTTATGGGGTGGTAGTTACCAGGGTCTGTAGAGGTGCCTCCTTTGTGGAGTGGGACTACTGTTGCTGTATGCCAGTGTCCAGGTACATATGCCGTAGTAAGGCTACGGTTGAATAGCATTTAATGTGCGTGTGTAGCTCCTCCTGGAGTTCACGTAGCATGCAACCTGCAATACCGTCAGGTCCCATTGATGCTGTGTTTACAGCTTTGCTGAGGGTGGTCCCCAGCTGGACATCTGAGATGACAGGGAGGTTACAGTCAGCTGGAATAAGTAATTCCTCATGTGTGGGTGAGGGAGGGGAGAAATCTGCACTGAACCTGTCTGCCAGAATGTTGGCATTATCTGTGTGTTCAGTGTAGCTTTTGTCACTGTGAACTAACTTTGAACATATCTGAGGGTTCCCACCCAGGTGTGTAACATAGCAGAAGAAGGCCTTGTGGTTATCTATAGTGTCCATAGCAATGTCCCTCTCATTGTTGGCTTTGCATGTTTGTATGACAAAACGTATCTTTCTAATAGCGCTGATCAGGGATGCCTTAGCTCTATGTAATTCTGCTCTGCCGTGCAGTAGCTACCTTCTGTTGTTATACAATTTGTTCAATGCTGGGGTCCACCAGACAGGACAAAAAAGTTGAAACCGCTCCAATATAGGAACCACAATGAAGCAAAAAAGTCACGAACATCAATCACAGGTTAAAATGCTGACAATGAGGCACCGACCAGGAATGCAGTAAAACACCATTTAATCCACAGATAACAAAACAGACTGAGCGCTTTCTCCAGGTCTACTGGCTTCTTCAGAGTCAATTTGATAACATCAACCAGGTTACCTTATATACACCCACTATTCATCAATTAATCAATCAATCAATTAAAATTTGAGTTAATTATAACCTATTAAACTCTTCACTGAAGAGAACCTTGTTGTAGCTGATCAGTAAACTTACAAAATACAAAAATATATATATATATGTATATATATCTATATACACAAAAATATGTAGGTACAAAATGTATAGGTAAAAATGTATATGTAATATATGTATAAATATACATTGATTTGTACTCAACATTCACATAGTCTAAGCATTAATACTTGTAAACATTTCATGAAAATTTTTCTTTTTGTAATAACAAATATAAATACTTATTCACCCAAGTTGAATTACATTTAGTCTAAGTAAGATAAAACATTGGAATACATTCAAATGCTAAATACTTCTCCCTTTCAAATAAATGAAGCACGATGCTTTAATACAGGTTTTAATGCAATACATTCATTTAACCCAGGATACCTTGTGGCATTCAACCTTATCTGCCACTCTGTTTCTCGTAAAGCTACACAATTCCCAGTGTCACCGTTACTATTTGGTTTTATTCTATCCACAATAAAAATAAGAATTTTTATATGCAGAACAAACTTTAGAGTGCATGTAAAGGGAGTTATGTTCATCCTTCCTTCTAATAGAGTTGGCATGCTCCCTAATTCTCTCCTTGAGACATCTTGTTGTCATGCCCACTTAAAATGCATCGCATGACATACAAGATGCCACGCATACACAGTTTTTTGTGGCACAATTACATGACCCTGGACATGCAATAGTGCATTTGTAACCAGCCACACTTAGATATGTTCCCACAGAAATATATCTACATGCTTTACATCTGCCACACTTTTTCATATTAGATGTTACGAAGTCATGACTAGTTTTCTCCAGTATTTCTTTTAAGTTAAAACCCCTACCATATGTTATGGCTGGTTTTGTTCCCAATACAGTTTTGACCTCACTACTCAAGAAATATTCCCACAATTTCCTCAAATTGTCACTTAATTCTGAGTTCTGTTGTTATATCTCAATATAAGCCTAGATTTTTCATCACACAATTTCCTTTTTACCCATCCATGTTTCAAAGTTAATGTACTTCCAATCTCTTTCTCACTTTTTAGAATAGGCAAATATCTACTCCTTCTCTTCCTATATATTTCTTTTTTAAGTTTCTTCAACATTTCAATTGGGTACCCCTTTCCAAAAACATACCAATAAGTATGTACATTTCTGACCTAAAGGTGTCCTCATTACTAACAAGTCTCGACAATCGAATCATTTGTCCCTTGACCAGCCCTTTCCTTTGGTGTAAAGGGTGACAACTTAAATAGTGTAGCATGGAATTAGCGTAGCTTGGTTTCCTGAATATGGTACTACCCATTGAAGTCCCATTTTTCAAAATCTTGATGTCCAAATAATTGGCTTCATCCTTATCCCATTTGTACGTAAACCTCAAAAATCAGATGTTCCATTCAGGTATGCCACAAAATCTATTGCACTCTGTTCATCCCTTTCCAGATTATAAGAATGTCGTCCAAAATCTATTGTAGGAGATAATGTTGTTAACAAAATTAGAACCTAGGACATGCTCTTTTCCCATGCCAATAAAACTAAATTGGAAAACAGGGGCACATCGTGCCCCATTGCTACTCCTGTTAGCTGCTGATATATTTCTCCTTGAATGAGATATAATTATTTTTAATATCAGTCCCATTAAATCATAGCATAACTCAAGCCTATCTATATTGAAGCTTGAACTAGTCAACAGACTATCATAAAAAGTTCAAGTCCTTGTTCATGTGGAATTACTGAGAAAAGATTAATGACATCTATTGTCAAAAACTAACACACTCATTCCCCGCAATTCCACTTCTTTCAACCTTTCAAGGCAATGCCATGAGTCTTTTAGAATGTGACTTGCATCCACTACTGCTTCCTTACACAATGTGTCCACAAATGCCGCTAAAGGTTCCGTCTTGGAGCCCTTTGCTGAGACTATGGGTCGAAATTGTAGTTGTTCAGTACCTTTATGTGTTTTGGGTATCCCAAAAAACCTAGCCATCTGGGGATATTTGACCATGAGGTAGTCATATTCCACTTCATTTATGACCCCTGAATAATGCATCATGTAAAACAAATCAATTTTGTAAAATGCCCTGTTCACTTCATTTCTTGTCGCTCTACTGTAAGTTCCTTCATCATTTAAAATTTTCAACATTTGGCAAATAGTCGACATTACTCATAATTACCATCCCTCCACCCTTATCAGGTCTCATGAACCTGTAATTGTGTGATGAGATTAATTCATTGAGTAAAGTTCTCCTCATTAGATAGATTATCTTCTCTATTGTTGTTCTGAGAGCATATTCTCCTAAATTCGTATTCTACTAGATGCTCAAAAGAATTTAATTCCATATTTGGGGGTGGAATGAATGTACTTTTTCTTTTTATTTTCTCTTGCTCATAGTTGACCATATCACTCCCTCCCCTTCCATTGAAATATAATTTCAAATTTAACTTTCTCATATATAGCTTTAATTCAACCAGCAATTGTGTCACATCAATGTTATGATTGGGTACAAATTTGTTTCCCTTACTAAAAAGTTCAAAGTAAACATCATTGATTACTAAGTCGGTATAGTTGTATATTATAAACCCTCTTTCTCTTAAAATCTCATGCTTCATACCTACATGTTTCTCAGATAGATTACTGACACTACTACCCTCCAGGATGACAGTCTCACAATCCATGAAATCATTTGTAAAATCATTTATAAAATCAGAATTCACTACTATTTCGACCTCATTATTAGTGGTCACACATTCAGTATCAGTTAAGACATTGGTTTCTCTCATAGAGTCATAACATATATTAACTTCTTGAACCATCATATTTCCCCCCCCCATTTTTTAACATGTCAGATAGAATTTGCTCAGTTACTTGCCCTTTGTTACCTTCATTATTGTATATTGAGTCATCTATTTGTACATAGTCAATATTGTCACTGAACAAAGTTTCAATATCATGATACAAGGTAAAATCAACACACATTTCACTTTTCAAAACTCTTCCCGTTATCGTCACGTATCTTTCTAATAGCGCTGATCAGGGATGCCTTAGCTCTATGTAATTCTGCTCTGCCGTGCAGTAGCTACCTTCTGTTGTTATACAATTTGTTCAATGCTGGGGTCCACCAGACAGGACGCCTGCCTTGGTGGAGAGGGTCTTGGTTTTATTTGGGATTGCATGATCCATGCATTCTTGGAGATGTCCGTAGAAAGCATATGTGAAGGTGTCTGCATTGTGGGATGTGGTTTCCCCAGTGGGCATAAAGGATACCAACTCATTTATAAGAAGTGTAAAGTCGGCATGTGAGAGGTTTCCCACTGTAGTCTTTTGTGTTGTGGGGGAGGTGGGATATGCATATCCAGGAGGATTAGTCTGTGGTCAGATGTGACTAGTGAGGGGTATACTCCCGGTGTGTAGCACATTGTCCCCATGTTTGTGATGATCAGGTCTAGTATATTATCTCCCCTTGTGGGAGAGGTGACTAGCTGTTCCATTGCATTTGACTTAGTGAATTCCAGGAACCTTTGGGCTAGGGTGTTTGGGGTAGAATAATGCACCCAGTGTATGTTAGGGTAGTTGAAGTCTCCCAATATGATGGTGTGTGGTGGGACATTCATATCCTCCAATGTCTTCAGGAAGGCTGACTGTGGTTCCTGAGATTGGGAGGGTGGTCTGTAACATGCCACCAGTTGTATAACAGGTTTGCCTATGGTTTTCTGCACCTGGATGGTCTGTGATGCTTCATGTGTTGCCACTAACCTGGAGGTGTGGGTGTCCTTCATGAATATGATACACCCCCTCCCTTTTTGTTTTGTCCTGAGTCCTGGGGCCAGAAAGCATGATACGGGGTATAGCCTGGTACCGCTGGTGTGCTCTCAGGAGCCTTGAACCAGGTTCTCACTTACTGCACAGACATCGAGATTAGTAGAATATGTACGTACAGATATATGTAATACACACACATATATATATAGATATATGTAGATACATATACATATACAGATAGATCAGACTGACAACAGATATGTCTGTATATGACTATCTCTCTCTCTCTGTCCCACCCCCTCTCCCTCTCACTCTCCCTCTGTCTCTCTCTCACTCTCTCCCCCTCACTCCCCACATCTATATGTATATATCTACATCTATATATACATATTATATACATATATACAAACATATATATATATATATATATATATATATATATATATATATATATATATATATATACAGATATAAATATATCAATATATATATATATATATATATATATATATATACATACTGTGTGAGGCA
This sequence comes from Protopterus annectens, assembly GCF_019279795.1. Lineage (NCBI taxonomy): Eukaryota > Metazoa > Chordata > Ceratodontiformes > Protopteridae > Protopterus > Protopterus annectens. The sequence continues at coordinate 1,518,478,557 of NC_056733.1, forward strand.
CATGTGTGCAGATGTCTTACAACAGGTGCCTGGTATCAAAGGCATAGAGTGAACACCAGTGTGGATACTGGAGTACAATACCCTGTTCAAAAACACTGACACCAGTAACCACCACATATGTGCATGCATGCCCACCACTGCATGTGTCAGGGGGGAACAGGGGCAACAAGTGTACAATAGGCTCCCCATTGATATACACAGTGGCACACTAGTCCTGTAATACCTGTACATGGAATGTGTCAGCGGACATGGTGTGTCAGCTATGGACATGTAGGTCACTGTACCCCTCCACACCCCACAATGTCCTACACAGTATGTACCTCCCATGACAGCTACAGATATGGAGAAGGACACAGACATATGCAAGTAACTCTGTCAATGCACTCAAACACAATACCTATACAGAGTGACTGACAAGACCACAGAGCACACACAGACTACCTACATAGAGGTTACCACTGCTGGATATACATAGTTCGGTCACACTCATGACCGTTGTCTAACAACCATGGTAACACCTCCAACATCCACAACACAAATTACCTATGTCTGTCATCCTTGTCACTGCAGTATAGAGCACACGGTGGAGGTACAGGACCCTACCCACAGATATGACATACCCTGTAGTAGACCACACAGAATGAAAAAGCAAGGCTCCCCATGAGTAGATGTCAGACATACCCCTGCTGAATGTTATGCAGATAGGTAATATGCCATATGAGTCACCCTGTGTAACTGTTTGTAAGGAGCAGGTATGATCATAACACATGTGTCACAAGGGGCAGGGTAGCATAACAGTATGCTGCTGTAGGCCCAGTTCCAAAAGCACACTACCTACCTAAGACACAATGCACACTCATGAACACATTGCAAACAAAATATGTGAGGTGGAATGAGTGTGCCAGTGACTGGGTGCATGTTGTGTACTGGTGTGATTGCTCACCATGACTGTCTGTCTGTCATGGTAGTGTGTGTCCTTGGTGTGAGGCCAGAGAGAGGTGTGTGAGGTATTGCGATCAACACATACTACATTGACATATGTTGTGCTGTGTTACCCTGTATTTCACTGTGGTGTAGGTAGGGTTATGGCAAGTAAGAGTAGTGTGCATTACCAGTGAAATATGTAATGTGCATTGTGTGCAGTGCATGGGCTGATAATGTTCCCCATACAGTACCTTGATACAAACCCCCAGTGTGAGGTTGTGTATTGTACCTGAAACAGTGTGTTGACTGCTGCAGTATACTAGTCTGTCGTAATGAGTGTGCCAGGTACTGTTGCACAGTTGTCGGATGAGCACTGATATCTGGTCATTTACATGTGTATCCCCCAATAGACAGACATATATATGGTTAAGTTATATCACTGCAGTTGAGTAATATGTATATTATGTGTGCCATAGTTTGCTGACAGATATTGCTGACATATTTTCCTTCTCCTTTTCAGGGCTATGGTTCACCAGCGGAACCCTGTCTACTCCGCTGCAGAGGAGGAAGAGATACACCAGAGCCTGGTGCAGGATTTCACTATACTCTTTTCCCGCACCAGCCAGAACCAGCAGGAGAGAGCTGCACTGTGACAAGACCTGGTCCATCGGGTAAATGACATAGGCACACATAACCGGACATATGAGCAGGTACGCCATCACTGCAGTGATTTAATTAGAAATGTCCATCAGCGTGCATTGGATATCCACAGGCAGCAGCTTGCCACAGGTGGTGGGGTGTCTAGACATCCCCCCCTCACCAGACTGGAGGGACTACTCCTAAGTGTTGTGGCCCCAGCCCAACAGCAACAGCAGCAGCATACATGTGTAATGATGGAGGCTGGAGCCACACATCAGCAGGACACGGAGCGTGCAGGTAACATGCCATGTGAATAGTTGACTGTTCTGTACACTGTTAGGTTATGCATGTGTGAGGTGTGTCCTCGTTTTGTAGCTGTAATCTTGGTAATTATTGTGCAAGAGTGATATCCTCAATATCAGCAGTACACCTGTGGAAGCTAACTGTTGCACCACTGAACTGTATCATGCCCACCGTAACAATGGCAGAGTTGTGCCCACTGACGATAAATCTCTCTTTTCTGCAGGTCCCTCTGGTATAACAGAAAAGCAGCCTATCCATGCTGGTGAGTGTGTAATGCCATTACCTTCAATACTCTTAATACTAATAGTAAAAATAGGCTGAAGCAGTAGTGCTATGTGTTTGATTGTAGGTGTGTTTGTGTCTGTGGGTTGATATCTCATATACTGAGGTGTGTGCATGTGTGCATGTGTGCATGTGCCCATGTGTGCATGTGTGCATGTGTGCATGTACCCATGTGTGCATGTGCCCATTCGTGCATGTGTGCATGTGTGCATGTGTGCATGTATGCATGTGCCCATGTGCGCATGTGTGCATGTGCCCATGCGTGCATGTGTGCATGTGCCCATGTGTGCATCTGTGCATGTGTTGTGCTGGTGCCCATGTGTGAATGTGTGCATGTGCCCATGTGTGCATGTGTGCATGTGTGCATGTGTGTATCAGTGGTGACATTGAGTACACATTGTAAACTGTGTTTCCTGTCTTACTCCCACAGGTTCTGGTGCTGCTCTGGTGTTGTGCAGCAGGGAACCTGAATCAGCTGCTGTGGATAGTGATAATGCTGATACCTGTGTAATGGCACAGGTAGGTGTGCCAGGGTCCATCATTGGTCAGCCAATTGACACTACACAGCTGTCAACCCCATCAATGCGCACAGTCATCCTGGCAATACATCCTTTGTCACCAATGTCCCTAGGTGATGGACAGGATACAGTGGGCATTGACCAGGGTACTGTAGCATCAGTGGCACTTGCATCCCCACACAGCAGCCATGGCCAGGGTCCTGACATGGTACCACACAGGCAGACATCCAGGGGTTCTCGTGGGAGCATCCATGGGCGTACCACCCCTGTCAGGCATGCCCACAGAGGTCTTTCAACCTCAGCTATGTTTCGGACTGTAATGCAGGCACAGTCACGTATGGAACGGTACACCAGACAGGGTCTGAGGGAGCTGAGAGCATGTCGCACAGCCATGAGTGACAGTATGCGTGATGTTGCGGCTGCCATCCGTAACTTCACCGAGGTCATTGACAGATGTTGGGGGGACACATTAGATCTGTTCCACAACTACATATCCATGAGCCAGGGCAATGGTGGACGGTTGAGGCGTCGACATGGCCATATGCCAGCAACAGCAGCAGCTGGCAGCCGTCGCGGATGACAACAGGCCTGCGGCCACTCACATAGTGCCAGCAGCAGCCCCAGCAATGCTGGGTCTGTGCTGTCATCAGACCACCCCAGGAGACCATGTGCACGTGGTGCTGGACAGTCCCAATAGGGATCTGTCTCCAGTCACCAGCCACCTGCTTCTGATGACAGTACCCAGTCTGGCTTAGTACCTGATACGGTCGGTAGCACCCCTGCCAGGCACAGGTACTGTGTCCATGGACACAGACAGTGATCTGTATGACCTGGCAGGTACAGTCTGTGGCTGTCTACAAACACCTGTATATGGCAGCCATGAGGTGGGACTGTGTGCATTCATACACACATGCAAAGTGATAACACCTAGGGCTAACGCATACACGCACACACTGCATCAACATTTCCCCATCTTGTACTGCTGTCCCTCACCAACACACACACACAGACATGCCAATTGGTTGCATCAGTGGCAGACTCAGGCATACCAGGTACACACCCTGTGCATATGATGAAACTGTGCCACCTCCTGCAATCTGTAAAACCAGTGCAGGCAGGAACAGGTTAACATGGTGCTGATGCACAGGGTGACTACATAGACGTGTTGTAATAGTATGATGTTGACAACAGTACAGTGTAATGATATCATTGTGGGTATATACCAGCATACCTGATGCAGTTACAGTATGAATGTCATTGTATTGTTTTGTACACCCATAGTAATTACCACAGTGTTCTGTCTGCACATCTTTGCATACTGGTGGTGAGGCTGTCAAGGGATGGCCACCTACATAGGTCGCACATGGGATACAACAATGTACATATTGTTACTCAATGATGGTCATGTCAACTGCGAGTTGCATGCTGTCCACACATGACTCTGCAATGCGGTTGTTTCAGGATGTTGATATCTGTGCAGTACTACACAACAGGTTCAAGGCTCACAACAGCACACTAGCACTACAAGGTCACACCTCATACCATGCATGACAGCACCAAAACACAGAACTAACTATGACAGGAGGGAGACTGTCCATACATGTCAAGGATACTGTGGTGCCAGGACAGGTAGCATACATCATACTAAGTCTGGAACTGCTGAGTGAGGGCTCAGTGTCTGTTATTTGACATGTGTATTACTACAGGTATGAGCACTTGGGTATCAGGCCAGTTATTCAACATTATGAAGGTACGTGGTCTATACACTTGTGTGGGGTGTGGCTGGACCCAGCCCGTCTGACCTGTGAATGTCTGGGTACAGGCTTATAGTATCTGCATATATGCACTGTTACCTACTGGAAGTCGTACACCTTGTTTGTTGTAGCATAGTCTTCATACAGGCCTGCTGACTGTAGCTTTGTTTGTATGCATGTTTGCCTGTTATGTTCCTGAAACACTGATTCCACCTGCAGTGCAGATTTACAGTGCCTCTGTGGAACCCTAGTGACATTTGTATTGCTTACTGTACTGATGTCCATGTCTCACTTGCCAGAATGTCACTGTTTGTCCTGTTTGCATGTAGCTTGCCTGTAACACATTGCATATGACTTACCTCACATTTGCTCAAGACAGCATTCATATATGCCAGCACTTACAAATCAGGAGCACTACACCCTCACATAGTCACCTTGAGTACCTTGTTCCCCATTGGCCCTATCTGTCGTTACTTAGTATGGGAGTCACAATGCTATGTTAGCATGTGCAAAGGTCACCTGTCGATCTACTCTCAGGTCCAGTTGGTGAATCTGTGAGTCATGTGGCAATGTTACAGCTGCCTCATGTACATAGACAACCCTCTCCCCTTCCCATACACGTACAACACAGGTGAGAGATGCAACCATATAGCCAAACTGGGGGCTAAGCTCTGTTAACTCAGCACTGGCATTCCCTGTCAGGTGGAGTGGGATACTACAGTGAATACAGTACCAGTTTCCCATAGACCTGCCACGACCACAATGCAAGCACAGAAATACACAGGTACATTATTGGACTCTCAGAATAGCATCCTGCCTGAGCAGCTGATAACTGCAAAGCAGACACACAAGCAAACGTTAAGCCAGAGCAGAGCACATGCAACACATAGCCCACAAAGCCTGTGTGCCAAATAGTCACAGGCCATACGGCTTGACAACACACCTGCTACAGTTGTATGAGGTACTGGACTGAGGTCCTGCTCACCAGGCTGAACAAGGTGACAGTCACGCTGAGCTCCCCATCGGGCACTATGATCTACCACATAACACAAGCATACCGGTCAGTCCAAGGCATGTAGAAGTATGACTCAGTCATTGTCTGTGCCAGTGTGTATGATCTCTGACGCACCTCCCTGGACTACATGTTAGGGGACATAGAGAGGGCTCTCTGAGCTTGTGACACAGGCTGGTATGACCCTGGCCTTGAGTAGCATCTCACCCTCACCAAGAATGCTGCCACAATATGTAGACAGTATCATCAGTTTCTGCAATTAACGTATGTTTCAGTGACATTCAAAGGGGATCCAATGCCTGTCAGTGTGGGATTACATGCTGGACAAGCCACATCGCTTTGCTTGGGACAGCTTGCACCTGTCACCCATGGGCCATTGTATATTGGCAGAGGCTGTTGCTACACACATAGTGCCTTTGTATGCAAGGCTGACATTACATAGCCACCTATACAGGTATCACACGGGATAGGACACTAATAGAAATGCTACTTAACAGCAGCAGTGTAAACCTCAAGATGCATGCAGTGGGAACTGTCCTTAGCATGGGGTACAGCAATATCCATGCAGTAACAGACTCCTGGTACAAGGCTCCCAGGTGCACACCATCAGTGCCAGGTCATTCCTGATACCATGCTTGTCGTCCCCTACACATGCACCAAACCAGAACAGGGGGGATGTATCCACAGGCACCTCAGATACACACCCCCCCAGGTTGGTGGCACTGCAGAAAGCATCGGTGCCTATCCATGTGTAACTAACAGTGGGTTAGACTGCCTTCAGGTTCATAGCCTGGCACACACCACACTCCCATACCCAGGAAACCCACTTGGCCTTCCTGACAACACTGGGAATATGATGGTCTCTACACACACCATTATATGGTTGTACTGCGACTACCCAAACATAGAGTGTGAGCAGTACTCTAGTTCCAAGACCCTATCTGAAGGGTTCTTATCATGAATTCCCTGCATTGCTATAGAACAACTTGTTACCACTCCCACAAGAGGTGACAACATGCTGCACCTGTTCATCACCAACATGTGGACTATATGCTCCAGACCAGTCATGTATCCCTCACTGGTGGGATGACACCATCTACAACCCACACTGTCTAGTCACATACCACATGCAGCCCCTGCACAGAACACCACAGTCATACAGTTGTCTGATGCATATTCCATGTATTCACATGAGGCAGGCTTCGGACATGGGAACTATTGCAGTTCACAGGTACATATGTGTAGGTGGCACACACACATACATCATGTGTGCATTGACATTACTGATATAATGTATGTCATGCAATATTGGGAACGACACCCCACACACATGGACAAATTGTGTGACAGAAATACACATGGCGTTTGTAGGATACAAACCCCTACCTAACTATGTTAGATCACTTGTGAGAGATGCAGTAGCAGAGCAAGCTATTTTTATTACTGGGAGGTTTGCTTTCTCCTGCTGTACTTATAGGGTGCTGACATCATCGGTGTTTAGACAGTGGAATATGCAACATGTGTTGTGTAGTAATAGTTGCCAAAAGGGACTTTTTTCTTACACATGAAATTGCACACAATACTCACCCACACCCATTCACACACACACACTGTGCACTTGCAGGATTTAAACCCCTACTTAACTATGTTATGACACTTGTGAGAGACACAGTAGCAGAGTGCGCTATTTGCATTATTGGGGGGATTGCTTTCTCCTGCTGTACTTATAGGGTGCTGACATCATCAGTGTTTAGACAGTGGAATATGCAGCATGTGTTGTGTAATAATAGTTGCCAAAAGGGACATTTCTCTTACACATGGAATTGCACACACTACTCCCCCACACACATACACTTGCAGGATTCAAACCTCTACCTAACTATGTTATGACACTTGTGAGAGATGCAGTAGCAGAGCATGCTATTTGCGTTACTGGGGGGATTGTTTTCTCATGCTGTACTTACAGGGTGCTGACATCATCAGTGTTTAGACAGTGGAATATGCAGCATGTGTTGTGTAGTAATAGTTGCCACAAGGGACATTTTTCTTACACATGGAATTACACACACTAGTCCTCCACACACATTCACACACACACTGTGCACTTGCAAGATTCAACCCCCTACCTAACTATGTTATGACATTTGTGAAAGATGCAGTAGCAGAGCGCGCTATTTGCATTACTGGGGGGATTGTTTTCTCCTGCTGTACTTATGGGGTGCTGACATCATCAGTGTTTAGACAGTAGAATATGCAGCATGTGTTGTGCAGTAATAGTTGCCAAAAGGGATATTTCTCTTACACATGGAATTGCACACACTACTCCCCCACACACATACTGTGCACTTGCAGGATTCAAACCTCTACCTAACTATGTTATGATACTTGTGAGAGACGCAGTAGTAGAGCGTGCTATTTGCATTACTGGGTATAATTCTGCTCCTGACAAATGTATAGTGTGTTGACATCATTACGGATGAAGAGGTTGTACATCTGCTCCTATCCATCAGTACAGGGGAGAGCATATCTATGCATTTTCTTTGCACAGGCACAGTGGCCTACTGTACTGTCAAGGCAGACGCCAAATACACTGTGGATAGCCTTCTGTATTCCCTAGGGACAACAGTCTAGTATTGCACTCTACAGCCATATGTTTACCTGTCAGATGCAAGTATCTGTTGCTCATATACTGTTTGTGGGTCTTTATTGCCATAGCCTTCCCTATCTCTATAAACAACGTGTGTACTGTGGGAGATGTTTGCATATCAGTGGGATCCAGTACTTTACATATGTCTCTGTTGTAACTTCACTGTGTGCACTGGGCAGATGTCTGTATTGTGGGAGGTTCCTGTGTTAACACATAGAAATGCCAGATATGTGTGTGCAACTGCTGAACTGTGACATGGCCTAAGTGTGTGAGCATGCCCAGTTCACAGTTTGTATGGCTTCTTGACTGCCACGTCTCATTTATCTAAGTGTGTGAGCATGCCCACTGTGACCTTTCCTTATGTTGGGATCTGTAGACCACCACATTTCTGTTTGTGTTTGGACGCCATCTATATATCACATATACATTTGAGTGTTGGACATCAGGTTGTGTTCTTACTGCCCAACTGCTTTGTGTCTGAACCTAACAGGCATTATGCTGTGCCTGCAGGGTCGCCATGGGATAGTTTGCATACAGTTGTCATCATCCTTTCCTGCTGACCAAACAGTTGTATTGTCGTATAGTGTACTGGTGCAGAACTTTCACTATGGTGGACAGTATAATCGGTTTCAGTCCTATCACTGCTTGTAATATTTATAGTGAGCACACCAGACTGGTTGAGGGCCAGTTGTGCAGATATGACCATGTTGCATTTTGTTCAGATATGGACAGCATAGTACATGATTGTCCGACATTGTTAATGTATTCCACAACTTGTGTGGACAGTGACAAACAATGGCCATGTGCCCTAGTCCATTTGTAATGCTAGTCAGAGAGTGTTTGTCCTTCAACACACATTTACTGGTGTTTGCCATGACATATGTCACAGTTAGTGTGCTGTGCCTCTGTCTACCCGTGACATACAGGTGATATCCAAGGTACACCTACCATCTCCCATCCAGTCATCATGATTCCTCTGGATGACAGTCACTGAGGGACTCCCTGGATATCCTGTAGTGGGAGTTTAGTCGTGAGTGGAGTGAGCTTCTGGGTTATGGACCAATCGGTACAGCATGTCCTGTTTATGTCTGTGCTGGGGTTCACGCCCGTCAGCTGCATAGGTCACCAGCATTCAGTGTTTACATGGTGCCAAATGTCCATTGATACCAGGTTGGTCATGGCTTTATACATCAGGCACAGTTCACCTCCAGCCAGGCAGTATGGCACTGTGTGGAGCTGCAGTTTCTTTACTCAGGCGACACATGGCATCTGTTACAGCTCTGCGATCCTCCTGGTGGGGTATTTGTGTGGTCTTTCCAGTTGCTGCAGGTGTCTGCTACGGTACATCCCTGAAGGGCCATTGTACACAATTGTGAGGCTGCTGATGGATGACTGGAGAGGCACATTGACCTACCCTAACCAAGCTGTACTTACCTTCATGATTAGGTGGGTATATGGTATGTTTCTGTAACCACTACAGACACATGGTTGTCACATGCAGGATATCTATCACCTTGTGTCCCCAGGTCTCTTATTGCTCCTGATGTACTTACTGGGTTAACACCTATGTGGTAATTTCTGGCCATGTACTGTGTTTCCACAGGGGTTGACTATACACTATTCTGCATTTAGCTTGTTGACATGGCTGTGCCACCACTTGTCTGTTTCTATGTGTGCCTTTTGTAGGTTGCTTGTGTCAGCTGGAGGGTCCGATATGGTGGCCAGTTTGTAGTCCTCTGCAAACCTGTTCAGACAGAGTTCTTCCATGTTGGCATGTACCTATGTGACATATATAGCATACAAGAGAGGTCCCAGGACCATGCCTTGTGGGATGCCAGTTGCACCTGATTTGCAGTCTGCCATGGCTGCAGCATGTCTGCCAGGTCATTTCTGTCCTTGAGCTGGTTTGCAACCCATCTACTTGCATAGGGGTTTATAGTTAGGCTGGTGAGCTTATCTGTACCGCCAACTAGGGTATTGTATGGAAGGGTTTAGCAAGGTCCAGATAGGCTGTGTGATCAACATTCCCTACATAAATGGCCTTGGTGCACATTTCACATGAGTCAGACATGTGTAAGGGGCAGGATCTTCCCTATGTTTGCCACATTGGGTAGGGTCCAATGTCTGTAGGTACCCAATCTCATTATTCATGGGATCCATGATCATCCTCTCCATTACTTTGCCAACCTAGATAGTCGGGGTTGAGGGGCGATAGTTTGCAGTATCCATTCAGGCACCCCCTTTGTGGTGTGGGACCACTGTTGCTGTACACTGCTCTTTGGGTACATATCCTGTGGTAGGACTGATAGTGCGCAGTAATGCTATTTGCTGTTCCATTATTCTTACAGTACTTGTTGGACACAACCCAGGACACCATCTGGTACCATTGCTGCTGTGTGCTATGTTTTGTGGATGCTGGCTGTTACCTCAGCATCTGCAATGTCAGGGGCCAGCACTCTCCTGGGATAGATATTTGGCAGTTAGGTGCTGGTGCGGAGTTTGGAAGGAATCTGTTCGGTAGGCTGTTGGCAATGTGTGTGGGTTTGGTGTATTGTTTGTGATATTAGAGTGCTGCAGAGCATATCTGTGGATTATCACCATGGTTCCTACCATCAGGTAGGACAGCTGTGTGATAATCCTTTGTGTCCAGCGCAATTTGTATCATCATAGGTTCATAGGTTCATACTAGGCTATCTGCCCTGGCCTTGTTTGAGCATGGACAGACTATGTGTGGGTCTCAACACCCCTTGCAATGTGCATATTATGCCCACGTAGAGTTTACTTTCCTAGATGTGACACAGGGATAGCCCCCAGTGTACACCTACTATCTCCCATGCACTTCACTGGATTTCTCTTGTTGAGTTTGTGTGTGGAGCTCAGACTATCATGGACTGGGATTCTGTTCCAGAGTGTCAGAAGCCTCTGGGTTATGGATCTGTCCCTCCAGCACATCCTATTAATCTATGTCTGGAGGTTCAGATATCTCACTGTAGTGTGTCTGATGGATTTGTTAGCTATTTAGTTCATTAGTGGAGCTTTTCTCCTTGGGTCTCTGCTGAAAATGGACATGTATCCAGCCAGACTAGCCCGGTCAACAAATGTAAAATAAAATAAAATAAATAAATAAAATAAAATTTCTGCAGTGGAGCATGTCCATTCATTCTGGATTGGACATGGCCTTGTACATCAGGCATACATCACCTCTGACTGTGCAGTATGCTTCTGAATTGGGCTGTGGTTTCTTCAGCCAGGCTGCAGATGTCCAATGTTTGGACCATTTATCCTGTTGATAGGGTACATTTGGGGTCTTTCTGACTGCTGCAGGTGTAAGGTAAGGTACATCCGAACTGGGGCATTGTTGTCACATATGTGCCAGATAAGGGAAGAGTATGGGTGCACAGTGACCTCTCTAGCTCTACATGTGCATCCTTTCATATTAAGGTGGGCAATATAGCAGGTCTTCCTGGCAACCTTGGCAATGTGAGTATCACATGACAGGTTACCATCCACTTGTGTCCCTAGGTCCCTGATTACTTCTTCCATACATAATGGATTGCCACCTATGTCATACTTTGTGTGTGACTTGTTTGGTATTTGTTGAGACATTCATACTCTGCAGTGTCTTCGGGAAGGCTGGCTGGGGTACCTGGGTTTGTGTGTATGGTCTGTAGCAGGCTTCAAACAGGTACACAGTTTGAGGCAGTGTTACTTGCCCATGGATAGTCCATGCTGCTTCTTGCTGTGGTACCAACCTGGGGGTGTGGTTATCCTTGATAATTACTGGTAGCCACACTCCTATTGTCATGTTTTCCATGTTTTGGAGCTGTAGAGCATGGTATGAGGCATAACCTGGTAGTATTAGGGTGCTCTTCTGGGCCTTGCACAGGTTTCTGTTACAGAACACATATTACCATTCTCCATGCTGTGGTGGGTTTGGTCAGCATGCACCTTGCAGGTTAGACTTCTGGCATTGGGTAGCATTATGTCCAGGTTATTATCCCTTGTGCTACCTATGGTGGTGGGTTTGTGTTTCCGGACTTACCTATTCCAGGCACAGTGGGGGTGACAACAGCCTTTGCAGTATCCACACAGCCAGGTGTGCTGGGTGCGTGCCATGCCTAGCAGGTGGGGCATCATGTCTTGCTCGGCATGTAAGCCCAGGCTGTCAGCCATGTGTTCCCCCTTGCTAACAGCAATACCTCAGCCAATTATTGTACTTGATCTTGTTGTCCTCATAGCGTGGCATCATGCTTGGTGAGGGTGAGATGTTAGGTTGGGTCTTCATGTCTGCATATACTAGATGGTGTTACATTGCTTAACACATGGCAATCATGCCTCAGGTGGTGCTGCAGGGCTGCTTCTGTCGTATGCACATACTACACTCCCTGAACATGTTTGAGAGCAGGTTGTGTCATGTTAGGCGTCTCTGTTACTATATTAGTGAGTCAGAGAGGGGTATCATGCTGCAGCTGTTTTCGCAGAATCATATTATGTAGCATAGCACATACTATGACAATTTGAGTACATGTAGTTGGTGAGTACTGCAAGGCTCCAACAGATGTGTCCAGGCACCGGAACCGTGACTTAAGCAGCCCAAACACACGCTCTATTACATTACGTGTTTGTGCATGGGCCTGATTATGGCGTTCCTGTTTGGGTGTGTGTGTGTTTCTGATGGGTGTCATCAGCCACGGCTCCAGTGCATAACCTGCATCCCCCACTAGGTGACCATGTGGGATGTCCCCATTGGCAAATGTCTGGTACAGCTGCGTCAAATGCCAGATATGGGAATCATGGTAGCTCCCAGGGCAGCCAGCACACACATTCATTATTATGCCCTGGGCATCACACACGACCTGGCAGTTGATGGAGGGGAAGCCCTTGGGGTTAATCTAGGCCCTACCTCGCTCACCAGCTGGTGCTTTGATGCATATGTGCGTGCAGTCTATTGCACCCACTACCTCAGGGTATTCCGCTATTTGCTGGAAGAGACACATATTGCTGGCCAATACCTCACAGGCATTGGGGAAATATACATTCTCACCGACATGTGCTGACATAGCATCCAGGAACTGGTGCAGTACCCTGGAGGCTGATGCCTGTGATATCCCCATCATATCACCAGTTGGTCTCTGGAAGGTACCTGTTGCTAGTATTCTTAGGCCAACACATACCTTGGTTTCCACTGGGATGGGTTCCCCTCTGTTGGTTCTGTGTGTGAGGCGTGGCCTGCACAGCTCAACAATTTGCTGCAGGAGGTGTCTGTCCACTCTATAGTGCTCACTATCTCCAGCTCATGTAACCCCTGGTAGGTGGCCCTGGGCCTGTACACTCTTCTCCGTCTCTTCACTGTGGGTTGTCTGGCAGCATTTGCATTGTCACCACCCTCAGCAAGTCTTCTGTGTCTCCTTATGACAGCTATGGCAGCCCCTAGCATGTTTGGTCTGAGTGCAGCTTTTTCAGTTTTCACTTCTGCTAGCTTACTCCTGTCTTGCAGTGTCTCTTGAGAGAAGCATACTGCAATGCTGTTTGCAGTGTTTTAAGTGCTGGGCTGGGCTTGTATTCTGCCTGTGTAATTGCCTGCTTCTAATTGTTTTCACCTGCTACCTCTACAAGTATTCCCTGCTAGTTTCCTACTATTTCTTCTGCTTCCTTTTTCCTCTCTGTTTCCTCAGGGGGAGCAGCGTGCATACCAGCGTAAACACGCTCACAGTGGCTACCATGCGCGCACACATGCTTACACAGACTAGAATCTGCTTATTCAGATTAAAACACGCGCACACCAGTGCAAACAGGTTTACAGATCTTTAAACAGGCTCCTACATGCTTACTCTGCCTTACACGCGCACCCTCTGTCTTCCTCGCTGGTCCTAGCATGCACAAACGAGCATGCACGTACAGCAAGAAACTTTGGTGTTGGCCGCAGTGTACACCTTTCATTTCTTGACTTTCCCATGCTTATCTGTTGACACTCCTCTTTTTATG
>NC_056733.1:1518497620-1518522833 GCF_019279795.1 Protopterus annectens
ATTTTATGAAAAGGATGAACATGGCTGTGGTGAATACATATTTTAAGAAGAGGGAGGAGCATAGGATGATGTACAAGAGTGGAGGAAGATGCACACAGGTGGATTATATCCTATGTAGGAGGGCCAGCCTGAAGGAGATTGGAGACTGTAAAGTGGTGGCAGGGAAAAGTGTAGTTAAGCAGCATAGAATGGTGGTCTGTAGGATGACGTTGGTGATCAAGAAGAGGAGGAGGAGTGTGAAAGCAGTGCCAAGGATTAAATGGTGGAAGTTAAAAAAGGGTGATTGTGAAGTGGAGTTTAGGGAAGAGTTAAGACAGGCACTGGGAGGCAGTGGAGAGTTACTGAATAGCTGGGTAACTACAGCAGAACTAGTAAGGGAGACTGCTAGAAAGGTGCTTGGTGTGACATCTGGACAGAGGAAGGAGGACAAGGAGACCTGGTGGTGGAATGAGGAAGTACAGGAGAGTATACAGAGTAAGAGGCTGGCGAAGAAAAAGTGGGATTGTCAAAAAGATGAAGAAAGTAGACATGAGTATAAGGAGATGAGGCGCATGACAGAGAGATAGAGGTGGTGAAAGCTAAGGATAAGGCGTATGAAGAGTTGTATGAGAGATTGGACACTAAAGAGAGAGAAAAGGGCCTGTACCGATTGGCTAGAGAGAGGGACAGAACTGGGAAAGATGTGCAGCTAGTAAGGGTGATAAAGGATAGTGAGGGAAATGTGCTCACAAGAGAGGAGAGTGTGTTGAGTAGATGGAAAGAGTATTTTGAGAGGCTGATGAATGAAGAGAATGAGAGAGAGAGAAGGTTGGATGATGTGGGGATAGTGAATCAGGAAGTGAAACAGATTAGCAAGGAGGAAGTAAGGACAGCTATGAAGAGGATGAAGAATGGAAAGGCTGTTGGCCCAGATGACATCCCAATGGAAGCATGGAGGTGCTTAGGAGAAATGGCAGTGGAATTTTTAACTAGATTGTTTAATGAAATTTTGGAAAGTTAGAGGATGCCTGAGGAGTGGAGAAAAAGTGTTTTGGACATATCTTTAAGAATAAGAGTGATGTGCAGAGCTCCAGTAACTACAGAGGGATAAAACTGATCAGTCACAGCTTGAAGTTATGGAAGAGAGTAGTAGAAGCTAGGTTAAGAAGGGAGGTGATGATTAGTGATCAGCAGTATGGTTTCATGCCAGGAAAGAGCACTACAGATGCGATGTTTGCTCTGAGAGTGTTATTGGAGAAATACAGAGAAGGTCAGAAGGAGTTGCATTTTGTCTTTGTAGACTTGGAGAAAGCATATGACAGGGTGCCTAGAGAAGAGTTGTGGTATTGTATGAGGAAGTTGGGAGTGGCAGAAAGTATGTAAGAGTGGTACAGGATATGTACGAGGGTAGTGTGACAGTGGTGAGGACTGCAGTGGGAGTGACAGATCCATTTAAGGTGGAGGTGGGATTACATCAAGGATCAGCTCTGAGTCCTTTCTTATTTGCAGTGGTGATGGACAGGTTGACAGATGAGATCAGACAGGAGGCCCCGTGGACTATGATGTTTGCAGATGACATTGTGATCTGTAGTGAGAGTAGGAATCAGGTTGAGGAGACTCTGGAGAGGTGGAGATATGCTCTAGAGAGCAGAGGAATGAAGGTCAGCAGAGCTAAGACAGAATAGATGTGGGTAAATGAGAGGGAGGGTAGAGGAATGGTGAGGATGCAGGGAGTAGAGTTGGTAAAGGTGTACGAGTTTAAGTACTTGGGATCAACAGTTCAGAGTAATGGTGAATGTGGAAGAGAGGTGAAGAAGAGAGTGCAGGCAGGGTGGAATGGGTGGAGAAGAGTGTCAGGAGTGATTTGTGACAGACGGGTACCAGTAAGAGTGAAAGGGAAGGTCTACAAGACAGTAATGAGACCAGTTATGTTATATGGGTTGGAGACAGTGGCATTGACAAAAAGGCAGGAGTCAGAGCTGGATGTGGCAGAGTTAAAGATGTTAGATTTGCACTCGGTGTGACTAGGATGGATAGGATTAGGAATCAGTATATTACAGGGTCAGCTCATGTTGGACAGTTTGGAGGCAAAGCAAGAGAGACGAGATTGTGTTGGTTTGGACGTGCTGAGGAGGTATGATGAGTATATTGGGAAAAAGATGCTAAGGATGGAGTTGCCAGGTAAGAGGAAAAGAGGAAGGCCTAAGATAAGGTTTATGGATATGGTGAGAGAGGACATGCAGGCGGTTGGTGTGACAAAGCAAGATGCAGAGGATAGGAAGAAATGGAAAGAGATGATCCACTGTGGCGACCCCTAATGGGAAAAGCCGAAAGATGATGATGATATTTGTGAACTGGAGTACGGCATTAAAGGCAAATTTGAGGTGTCATTGTCATAATGTTACAAAGTTCACAGATAATCACAAGTGCCCCATACAGTATATGTACACAGGAAACAAGGATACAAATGGAAGGTAAAATGTGTAATGAATGATAACTCCACACAGTTTCCAAATCCACCACCTTCCCAAGAACCATTAGACATTACTGTCTAAATTAGTGCGGTGGTAAGAAGGAGTAATCACTAGTAAGCACGTGTAAGCACTATTAAGCACTAGTAAGTGGGAGTAAGCATATTTAAGCAGTAGTGAGTGAGTTTAAGCCCATTTGCACAGGAGTAAACAATGCGTACACAGGTTAAGCAATATTTAAGCTAACTTTCTGTAAGCATATTTCACTGAAGTTTAGCATAGCTTACCCTTGTGCTAACTCACTCAAACCCACTTAAAATTGCTTAAAAGTGCCTTAATGACTCTGTATGCAACAGCCGCTGTTCTGGCCAGAAGCAAAATAAAGAGCCTTTGCAGTTCTTGAACCCAGTACCCTATATACTATTTTCATAGTGGTTAACCACTAAGCCATTACCGCAGTACAATAGATTGCAATATCACCAAACAGATCCTCACTATAGGAAATTCAAGCTGATCATGTGAAAGGAATCTATATACAGTCTTATGTTGTGTAACCTACTACATAACATAAATATGTGAACTGGAGTACTGCATTAAGCCCAGATGTGCGGTGTCATTGTAATAAAGTGTTGACATTCCCTAATAAACACAAGGACCCCATGCAGTGTATGTACATATGAATCATGGATACCAAACACATATATAATATGTAATGAGTAATAAATCAATATCACAATGCAAATATAATGCAACTTAAATATTAAGCAATGCCAAGCATTGCACAGTCCAGCTTAGTAGGTGTAACAATGTGTAGGCCAGCTAACTCAGTCTGCCCATTGGTATACCCCTTTAAGTAATGCCAACTTTAGGTAAGCAGGTTTGCCCATAGCTTAGCCTTTTCAAAACCATTCAGTCATGGCAAAGTGTGGGAAACCAGCCCTATTTACACCCAACAGGCATGAATACATCTCATAACTGGTTGTAGCTTACCCTTGTAGGTACTATGTCTGGAATGGGAGAGGATATGCACTTTCAGGTGCAGCGCTGGGGCATCCAGGAGTCCAAAGTCATGGCAGGACTCCTTGTGAAAGAGCATGACATGAGACTACTGCAGGGCCAGTACCAGGGTTCCCAATACAAAGCAGAAGCCTGGGACCGTCTCGCCCGTGACCTCACCAGTGCCACTGGTATACCCCAAACTGATGAGCAGGTCAGGCGTCACTATGCCGACCCGAAGCGGCAAAAGAAGCATCTCTTGGATCAGTGGATCCAAGAAGCTAGGAGGACAGGGGAGGTCCCAGCCGTGTGTAAGTATCAGTCCACTACATGTTTAATAATTACCAGCTCATGTATATTACGGATAGGTATGGCTAAACATTCCTCTTATGTCTTTCACTGTGGCACGTGAGTGGGCTATGAACCAGAAGGGTCATGGATGTCAATTGGAGCAGTTGCGACGCGAGGCAGGTTAGTAATACTCCTGCATGTACTTTCATAGGAAATAAATCTAAAAGTAGTAGTACATTAATTGCCTGCATAAAACCTGTACACCAGAGAATATGGCAGGAAGAGTCTCATATAGGTTGTATGTAAATAAAAGAATAATAGCCTGTCAATAAAGGCCTAACTGCTGAACTGCATGTGTTTACTCTGGTATCATATGGTAATGTAGATTTGCAATCACTTAATAGTACTGCTGTATTAAGCACTGTTACCCACATTGTGCTACATAAAATGTGTAGGAATGTCTGTATATGACTGGTGTAATTCCAAGAGGTCATATAGTACAACTGAGAGAGACATAGACAGAAAACAGTGAAAAGGCAGACAACAAAATCCAAATAGCACACTCAACTGAGATGTGAACTGTTGTATTTTTAGCACACGCAGCCATGGTTCAAATCCTGGGAGTGGTAGTAGTCTGCAAACAGAATCATACCCCACAACTGTACAGATATATCCAGAATATCCAGTAAATTGGCACATATCTGATGCCTGTCACCCTGTCCCCCTGGGAAATCAGTGGGATGATTCCAGACATTTAGGCAGCAAACAAGAAATACAGCTGATTGTCAGACATCGTATAAGAACAAACCTGTCACTCGAGAAAATCCCCAAAATGTTATGAGAGTAATAAGTCAACTATGTCCCATCTACACCCCCATGTTGTCAAGCTGTGACCAGAGTGTGTGCAGTAACAGAGTGAGATGTAGATGCATTATACTAATGTGGAATCTGGTAATTTATGTGGCAATATTCAGGTAGTGCTAACAAACATTGCTACTACAGGTCCGTCAGATACGAATACTGTGCCTAGAAATAAAGGATTGATACCCTGTACTGGTACTGTTTACTCTGGTATTGTATGGCATTGTTAGTGTTGCAGTTGCTCTGAATAATAAGGTATTACTCATCACTGTCATCCATTCTATGCTACATAATATAACTGTCTAGGAAATCCTGTATAAGAGTTTTGTAATACAAGGTCAGAATGTAAAACCACAGGAGAATTTTTGACAGAAATCAGATAAGAGATATACAGCAATATCTATATAGCACACAAAACTGTGATAGACAATGTTTTATTTTTAGCAGACACAGCCATGGTCCAAATCCTGGGAGTGGTAGTAGGATGAATACAGAATCATACCCCACAACTGTACAGATATGTCCAGAATGTCCAGTAAATTGGCCCATATCTGCTGCCTGTCACCCTGTCCCCCTGGGAAACCAGTGGGATGATCCCAGATGCTTCGGCAGCAAACAAAAAATACAACTGGTTGTCAGACATCTATGAGAACAACCTGTCACTCTAGCAACTCTCTAAAATGTTATGATATTAATAAGCCATGTATGTCCCGTCTATACCCCCATGTTGTCAAGCTGTGACCAGAGGGTGTACAGTAACAGAGTGAGATGTATGTGCATAATACTAATGTGGAATCTGGTAATTTGTGTGGCAATGTTCAGGTAATGCTAACAAACATTGCTCCCACATCTGACAGATGGGTCTATATCAGAACATCAAAGTTTTAAAACTTTGAATGTTCTAATATCGACCCGTTTTAATCGAATGCTAAAAATAGCGAAGCTGCAGAACACCGAATTCTTTCCTAGGGAAAGAATTTTGTTGTCCAGTTCTGTGGCTTCGCTATTTTCAGCGCTGTGGTGGAGATTTTCGGGTCCGGTTCAGGTAAGTGTGCGATTGTGTGGTTGTTAGGATTAGGACGCAGGTAAGGTGAGTTAGGGTTAGGGCACGGGTTAGGTGAATTAGGTTTAGGGGTGGGTTAAGTGAGTTAGGGTTAGGGCGCGGGTTAGGTGAGTGTGCGATAGTGACAGACATTAGGGTTAGGGTTTGGGTTAAGGTAGGTGGATAGATAGTAGTGTATATATAGTTTAGTGTAGGATTAGTTGTAGGATTATAAGTGTATGTGTGTGTATTGATGTTTTTTATGTGTGCTTGTGTTGTGTGTATGTGTTTCGGAATAGCAAATCTTTTCCCAAAGAAAGAATTTGCTGTTCTGAATGTTCGATATTATGTGGTTTACATATTTTGGGTTCGATGAAATAATGTTCGCTATTTTCATCTTTCGATAATGTGATATAAACACTGTCAGATACGAACACTGTGCCTAGAAATAAAAGATTGATATCCTGTACTGGTACTGTGTACTCTGTATTGTATGGCATTGTTAGTGTTGCAGTTGCTCTGAATAATAAGATATCACTCATCACTGTCACCCACACTGTGCTACATAATATAACTATCTAGGAAATCCTGTATAAGAGAGCTGTAATTCACTAAAGGTTTAAGAGGGCAATAGTCAAAATATGTCACGGTTCACCTGCTTGTGGTCAAGACATGCCCAGAGTCTGTGCAAAAAAGAGATGGACAGGTATGTGCATAACATCAACCTGGAATCTGGGAGTATGTGTAGAAACAGTTAGTGTTAACAAACAATTCCTCCACAGGTAAACCAGGTAAGAGGTGCATACTGCAGGTAAAACTAGTTCATGTATATAGTTGTCGACAGCCATACCACTGTCCAAAGTAAGGCAATAGGGTAGTGTACTAATAGTTGTAAGGTACAGATAACAGCACTGTCTAGGAAAGTAATGCAAACTACAGGAATATACTAGTTGTTAATTGACATCTTTCTCTCCACCCCACCATATCTGCAACAATAAACTAAATACCCAACTCAACTGGTATGTGCTGACTTAACTATAACATTGGGACATATGTCCTATTGTTCGATAATTATTTAAATCTGTTTCTGTTCATGTGCTATGTTGAAATACTTGCACATTGGTGGCATGGTGCCATCAATGTACCTGCATGCTGTTGCAATTACCACTGTGGTCCCATATATGCATGTGTTCTGTTTGCTATGCAACTTTTCCATATCTGGTGTTTGGGTTAATGGGAATATCTATGCATGCTGTTATACCTAATCCTGGAATGTGTTGACTATAACTAACCCACATATGTTGATAAAGCATAAACACCATAGCACGTATAGGAATGTGGGTCCCAGAGGACCCATTTGTCCCACCTCAGCTAGCCATGGCACCGGGCACCAGCACGTCTGGGGCCCAACCTGGGACCTCCTCTTCTGTTGGTCCTGCACCACCTACAGGTGGAACCACCTAAGGGGATGGGGCTCACCCCCACCGGGAGTGGGTGTGGACAGGAACCTGTCACCCTTCGACAGGTCTGGGCCGTGGTGTGTAGTGAGCTCCACAGGGAGTTTGGAGATCTGCTACGCCAGCTTGAGGGCTGTGTGTTGTGACTAGAGGGTCGGCTTTGCTCTATGACTCAACCCCCAGCACAACCACCTTTGGGGCTGTGAAGGTGCAGTGGTCAATGACCATGGGTGGGAACCTCAGTTCCACTGCTTCCACTAGGGGGCTTATGGGCTTCCGATTTCCCAACACCCCACCCCATCAAGGTTTTTACCCCCACATGTGTCATATACCACCCCTGTATGCGTCTTGTTTGTCTTGTCTGTTAGACTACACAATCTACCTCCCCAAATATACCTACTATCCCTCCCCAACATCCCACTCTCACCTGAAAAAAAAGGACAATCTGTTCACAAAAAAAAAAAATCTCTCCCTATACATAGCTGTCCATTTCACACATGTGTCCACTGGGCACATGTAATCTGGTCTGATTGGCTTAACAGCATATTATTGTTGTCCTCACTCTTCTCTCAGGGGTATGAGTGTCCAAATCTATTCCCAAATTCAGCGTATATGCACAGTGGTTGCTGTAGAAAAAATGGGCAGCTATAGACCTTCCCTATACCTTTCCTGCCATCCCTAGCTGTTTTCCCTGCTGTCTTTCTCTATTTGTGCCCCTTTTTCACCACTTTCCTATCAACCTTTTTTTCTTTTCTTTTAAAGAAATTAGAGTGGAGGTAAGAGGGAGTAAGCACTTTTAAGCAGCAGTAAGTGGGTCTAAGCCCATTTGCATGGGGGTAAGCAATGCCTACACAGGTTAAGCAATTTAGAAGCTGAGTACAAGAAACTGTAACCGGAAGTTATCAGTGCTTACCTCTGCGCAAACCCATGCAAACCTGCTTACAACTGCTTAAAAGTGCCTTAATCACTCTGTATCCAATGTCACTTGTTCTGCCCAGCAAAAAAACAAACAGTCACTGCAAGGGTCAATCCCAAGACCCTGCATAGCATAACGAAAGTGATTTACCACTAAGCCATATCAGATACACATAACCCTGATGTTTTCACAAACATATCATCCAGCACAGTCATTCAACAGTACAGGAAATGTATTTATACATGTAGATGTATGTGTCTGTGTGTGTGTGTGTGTGTGTGTGTGTGTGTGTGTGTGTGTGTGTGTGTGTGTGTATATATATATATATATATATATATATATATACATATATATATATATATATATATATTTATATCTAAATATATACATACATATATGTATATATAAAGATATAAATATATACATATATATATATATATATATATATATATATATATATATATATATATATATATATATATATATCTCTCTCTCTCTCTCTCTATATATATATATATATATATATATATATGCATATATCTATAGATATATATGTCTACATATATATTGATATATATATATATATATATATATATATATATATATATATATATATATATATATATATGTATTGAGAGAGAGATAGATAGATACAGCAATATATATACATATATATATGTAAGCATAATATCTATGTATGTATATACAGATATATATCTATAGATATAAAAGAGAACATAACAAATACATATATGACCACAGGCACCATTAATGAGGGTGAGAGGGCCCAAGCAATATACTTCTTGTACGTATTGATATCCCACCCACAGCCAAACAGGTCTGTCCTGCAATGTAATACCAACTGTTGCAAATCCCATAACCAGGACCTGACACAACATGGGCACAAGATGTTAACAGTAATCCATCCCACCATTATGATGTCAGGCTGGTATCGATAACATATCATGCAGTACAGTCTGGCTACCATAGTGAATGTACAATGTTGAAGCAATTAACATTGCTAAGATACATATACTTAAGACACACACATATGTATATATATATATATATATATATATATATATATATATATATATATATATATATATAGATAGATAGATATATGTAACTACACATGCTCACACAGATATGTATAGGAAGATACATATTTAGAGGGTGCACCTCATACAAAACTGCCAGTATGCCTACAGTTGCCACCTTACCAAATGGACACTGTATAAGTCACCCATACATAAGACAATTGTTGCCTGCAACATATACCCACAGAGAGGTCAAAGGATATAACACCACACACAGGTGTGCATACATGAGAAAGCTTTATTTGTTGTACTATTACAGTTGTGTATGCCATTCCATATAGCTGTTTAGACTCTGAAATACATATAAACAGACTAATGCAACTGTCAAACAGATAAATGAATACTCTATTCCAGAAAGCATTACATATGTTGCTGTCCAGACCAAGGCCTTCAAGTAGTACAACAGTAAAGACAGACTGTGCCACAGGATTGCAATCAATCAACAGTAAGCAATGCAGATGTACAGTCCAGAAGCCTGTATCTACACTATGTACACATTCCCTAGGGGTAAAGACCTCAGCTGACTCAATGGGATGTATCTGTTACATAACAAGGCATAACTGAAACCATCACAATCACACTTACAAACAGAACAGTCTGTATGGCAGGAAGCAGTAGGCCTGCATTTACCCAAGGTGAATTGTATAGTAATGTGCATCCAGACACCTTAAGGCAGCTTACCCCTGATACCCCTCACATGTTGTAACAGCCTAGGTTATTTATGGTGCATCCCCCATAGACTAATATACAGGGCCATATACCACTGTTACATACACTGGCCTCTAGACTGCATAAGGGCACACATGTATTGTGCAGATGAAGCCCACACATATATGGACGCAACCCCACAATATGTGTGGGGGCCACAACAGCAGTGGAATGATGGTAGGAATGGCAGCATGACATACTCACAGGCCACTACATACCAACCCCTGACAGCATGTCATATGGACAAAGCCTGGTATATAGGTGGAGGACAGAGGCAGGAACACAGGCCCATATGTGAATTAGTGTTGTCATACACTAAGCCAGTCACTGGTGTTACAGGATAGTCTGCAACATACCCTAAGTCAGGAATATAAATTCAGAAACACAAATGGATGCAGCCATGTACTGATAGCACTCAACAAATGCACAGCTAGTGATATATCTGACACAAGACTTGTGTGGTGGGCAGACAAAACATAACATGCACACCTCTGGCCATCAAGTGGATAGGCACACAGTTGACAGCTATGCAGACAGACTGCAGTCCATGTCAAACTAGTATGTATACAGAAACCCTGTAACGCTGGTGCTATACAATGCATACAACAACAGTACTCACACTGTTTGTAGTTCTGGAACCTCATACAAATATGTAGCTGGCCTGAGTGTGCAAGTTCTCTTGTAAGAGTTATTGCTACCTGCTGTCTGTAACACTGCTGCCCACACACAGGAAGGATGTCCACCATACAGGAAAGGTAAAGGGACTATGCCCACATGATGTAGGAATTTATAGTAGTGGGTTGCCATGACAGTGGTAATTGGAAGTAATACACAGCATGCTGCATGCAAGTAGCAAGTGGAGGAGACTGATTGGTGCAGAGGCCATCACCTGATCATGTGCATCACCCACAAAAGCCATGCCCCAATATATTCCAAGCAGTTAAATCCCTTTACTGGAGAACGAGAGACAGAGAGAGAGAAAGAGAAAGAGAAAACAGACCCAGAACCACAACCACACCAAAAAAGAAAACAAGGGAACCAGGCTAAGGCCATCGCTAAGAAGAGAAAAAAAAACTCCTACAAGAATACTATCCACAACAGATCTCATCCCCACCACAGGTATATGAAGTATATATGCATTTAATTGACTGTAGTACTTGGTCCATAATACTGGGGTAGATGATGTGGAATGATATACATGTGCCATCAGGTGTTGCTGTTGTAATGATCTTCAGCTGAACAACTGTTATGGACATTAGAGTCTGTCCCTGTGGGTAGTGAGCCATACCCGTCAACTGTGTAGAGCAGCACCAACTGACAAAATGTAAGTAAATATAGTGTGAGTTGTGTAATGGAAGGGATGTATATTACTGTGGCCAATAGCTGGTGGTGGAAATAATGCCATAATGATGGACACGTGGGTTCCAGAGCCCACCACTTGCAGGACACACAGGTTAACATGTATTGTAGCATGCTGAAATTTCATAGGTGCGTAATAGGGTTACCTGCAATCTGGCCCTATATTTACTCCCCCAATGTTAGGCTGTTTCCATATGTGGCACCTGTCTGTGTTGTAGCAAAGCAGAACAGTGCAGCTCTGCAGGAAGGAGTTTTGAGATTGTGGACCTGATGTCTGAAATTACCCCATATATAGGTATGTATATATGTACACACACACACACACACACACACACACATATATATATATATATATATATATATATATATATATATATATATATATATATATGGGTCTACTTTAGAACACCGACACGCCAGTTCGCCGACACACAAACCACCGACACCAGATAACCGACAACACACAAAACCGACAACGCAAAACACCGAACACCATTACACCGACACACTAAACGTAAACAACACATTACACTACATCACATAGCCACTAGCCCTAACCCAAACCCTAACCCTAAGGTCCAACACTACCGCACCCTCACCCTACCTGCACCCTAACCCTAACTCACTTACCCACCCCTAACCCTAAGGTCCGACACTACCGCACACTTACCCTACCTGCACCCTAACACTAACTCACTTAACCCACCCCTAACCCTAAGGTCCGACACTATCGCACACTCACCCTACCTGTACCCTAACCCTAACTCACTTAACCCACCCTAAACTAAACTCCGTCACTATCACACACTTACCTTACCCGAACCCTACCTCCCTACCTCCGACACTACCACACACTCACCTATCCCACACCCTAACCCAAAATCCCACAACAACGCACACTTACCTTACCGCTCCTAACTCCATCACAATCGCACACTTACCGAGACGCTCACACGTTACCCTACTCGCTCTATCCACTGTCGTCACATCACCTTTCTGGTAAACTTACCTGTCGGTCATTTCGTCTCCCTCTTTCGCGTGTCGGTCAACTCGATTTCGGCACATCACCTTGTCGGTAAACTTACCTGTCGATCATTTCATCTCCCTCTTCCAGGTCGGGTCAACTGTTTCGGTAAATTAAAGTAGACCCATATATATATATATATATATATATATATATATATATATATATATATATATATATATATATATACACAATATATGTCTACATGTATGCCTACAGATATACAGATACCCATATGTAGCATATATATAAACACATATATACAACATAATATATATCTACACACACACACACACTCATATATATATATATATATATATATATATATATATATATATATATATATATATATATATATATATATATATATATGCACATGTCTACATATATACAAACACGCACATATGTATGGAAATACATGCCCCCTATATTACCACCACAGTGCTGCATGCTCTGTGTGAGGGAACAGCACACATAGCAATACACATAAATATATACAGTTGTAAGTGTATGTAACATGGATGGGTATGTCATATGTGAACCCCTTGTTGGGACCACATTGCCGTTGTCTGTGAAGTAGGGAATGGGAATATGGGGAAGGATGGCAGGTATATTTGTGGAGGTGGTCTGGGTTGGTAGATATAGAGGACAGCCTACAGGAATGGTATATGCACATGTGGTGGGTAAACACCCTGGATGGTGGGTGTGGTCTGCGATGTGGTAGCCCCATGAGCTCCCATATGGAAACAATGGGAACAAGTCTCCTACCCATTGCTACTCTTAACAGCAGTCCATGGGCCTGAAGCTGCCTGGCCTGGAGGCTGAGCTGGAGGAGCATGTGGACACTGTGAATGTGTACTGGGTGTCTCATGGTGATGTAGCACATCCCACAAGTGTCTGTGAAGCCCCTTATGGAACAGATCCTGAACCTGACCTTGGGTGACATGATCATGTCTGTGTGTGCCCCCCTGGGGGCAACATCTCCTGAGGTGGTTCCACCTGAAGGTAGTGCCAGACCAGTAGACGAGGAGGCCCCTGGATGGGTCCCACATGTGTTGTGGCCTGGTAACATGGCCAGATGAGGTTGGAGAGGTGGTTCTTCTGGCAAATCTTCCCTAAATATGCTATTGTGTCACTGTTATAGAACATATCTGGGTAGTAAAAGTCTACACAATCCCGGAACATGTCCAACAGTATGCATAGATATCCCCAATAACACATAATGTCAGATGTGCAGCAATCACATAGCAAGCATACCACATGCATATATGGAACCATAGTGGCCCTGACAATGGCATGCAGGTGAATAGTCCATAAAAGCCCAGCAATGATAATGTCCACACATGTCCAAAACACATAGCACAAACAATGCAATATATGTCCCACTGGTAGGTAAGCTGTAGCCATACCTATTGAGTTGTGTGAACAGTTTGTTGTCACTGATATGGTGGGGGTGACAGAGATGTGTATTAAGAACTATGGTAACCTTGCTGTATGAGTTGCACAGACCTGTTTCCATCTTTATGTCTTTCAGGCAAGATGTCTCATGGATGCCTACCTACATATTCAGTGGCAGAAAATGACATTGTGCTGAACTACCTTATCCAGCACTACCCTGTCCTGTTTGGCAGGGCCGCACATGTGCAGCAGGAGTAGACCGCCCTGTGGAATGATCTAGTCCACATGGTCAATGATGTCGGCCTGCATAACCGCAGTTATGAGCAGGCCCGACATCATTGTTCTGACCTGCTTTGCAATGTCCATTGGTGTGCTGTTGCAGTCTGGGGGGATAACCTTGCAATGGGGGGGGTCATGCCATCCATCCCCCAACACGTGTTGAGGAGCTCCTAGCCAGCCTCGTGGCACCTGCCCTTCCACACACAGAGCAACTGGCAGACATCATTGTGGAGGTGGATGCTACCCACACACCAGCTGAGGAGTGTGCTGGTAAGGCCACAGGGCACATCAATAGACCACTGTATAGGTAGATCATGCATATCTGACATGTCATATGTATAGTTTGTTGCTGCATAGTAATAATAAACAGATAAGTGGTAGTATTGTGGACTTGTACTGTTGATGTACTGTAATGCTGCACCCACCCTGTAGCAATCCCACAGCTGTGGCCACTGACATCGCATCTCTCACACTCTTATGTAGGTCTCTCTGGTATACCACCAAGGCAGCGGCCTGTAGCTGGTGAGTATGTTTATGTTAATGCTTATCAATATAACGGGCATGTAATGGCAATGGTATATTCCATGCACACATCTAACACACCTACCCATAATACATGCTGTACATGTTCACGTATTTTTGATGTTGAATGCATTGCATCACAGTGGTGACAATGATGGGGTATCGGAAGGGTATGTCATACACTTGCAAGATAACTAACATCCTGTCATTGTGAAATGTGTCCACAGGGATTAACATAAAGGTGGGACACATGACCTACAGTAGGGACATGTGTGAAACATCACCCTTATACAGTGCAACAACAGTCTATATACCAGTATTACAAAGGCAACTGTTACAGATCTACACTATGCATAACATATTACTGTGGTCCATATTATTAGCTGGGACTAGGCTGTAACACATGGTGTTCAGTGTATGGGACACTGCAAACTGACACACATGTGTAGGCCATACTTGTCAAGCATCTGCAAAAAGGCTGAAGGTGGGGAGGGTGTGTCAGCATGACACCCCCGTGCACTGCAGCAGGGATCCTAAGGATGCTAAGAATGGCTGTATCTGCACACAGTCAGGTTCAGGAACTGTGGCAGATGTAACCCTACCCCCACAGCAATAGTGACGGCAGTGTATTAACACCAAGCGATGTGCACATGAGTAGACCTTGCAATCATGCAGAGTTGGGGGACATGTGCAGGGCAGACTGACCATACACTGGCAAATGTAGATGGCCATGCTAGTATACCCCTGCCAGGAATAGTGACTGCTGTAGTACACATAATAGGTGCAACAAACCGTCATGATAAGGGTGTGCACACATATGCACACAGAGTGTATGCATCGGGGTACGCATCCAAACACCTAACACATTTTGTAGACACTGCATGTGAATGTACAGGACATATGTCACATATCAGGCTCATATACTGTTAATATATGTGGTGATGTGGTCCCATGACAGATCAAGGAAGGGTGTGTCATATCAATAAGGGTGTGTACACTCCCCATAGCCATGGTATGGTCTGACGGTTGTCAGTGTAATAGTATTGGATTGGTCATATATGGTCCACTGATGTTGAGATCTGTAAACCAGACATCAGGCTTTCACAAATGGCATCTGTCCACATATCATCCCAGGTATGTGTCGCTGAAAAACGTAGGGCTGTGAACATTACAGATGACATAACTGACACAGTACTACACATTCAGCAATGGGTTGTACACCTGTGAGGTTTGGTGCACAGTACATGGCAGGGTGCAGAACAGGTGCACAGCAATAATGTGTACGTGGGTGCAGTGTTTTCCAGGGGAAGGAGCATCACCTACTAACAGAGCCCATATATCACACACATGTATACTGTTGCTAGCATAGATTGACTATAGCTGCACTGCATGCTGTTGTGTACCATATGCTATGCATGTTGACAGATGGGTAATGGGAGGACTGCGTGCACTATCTTTGTGCAACCTCACCTGTATGCCTGTGTGTGTGTGTGTGTGTGTGGGGGGGGTATTTTGTCTGTAGGTTCAATCTGGTGAAGTGGAGGAAGGTTGATGCATGTAGGCTGTGTGTGTGCATGTGCATGTGTTTGTGTGGGGGTCTATGTATGCACTTGTGTGATTGTGGGGTTGTTCATACGGCAGTACTTCCCTTTAGGATCTTGCAGTACATGGACATGGACTGAGACATGACACACCAGGAATGCTTGTCTAATATGTAATCACAGGACAGCCGCTATTATAATAAGGTCTGTAGCAGGGAACTTGCATTGGGAGGGAAAGCAGACACCAGGTATACCCTTAATATTGCATTTAGCAGAAAGGTGAATGACAACCCATGTATGTAGCTCTACAGGTGCATTGGGGAATTACTAGACAACACCAGGGAGTGTATCCGTATATTACAGTTGTCACATGATAGGTTGATTGAGCAGCATATCTGGCATGTACTGAGCAATACTTACACTTGACACTCCAGTGCTTGACACTATGGAGTGAATGTAGTAGCCCCTCACATATAGGGGCCATGCTCATGATGTCTGGACATACACAGGGTGAACATTGTATGACAGCAGTGAGGCCATGTAAAACCTACTCCACTGAGGCCAAGGAGGTAATGGAGTAACAGGTATTGTGTTGTGATCACTTGTCTAGGCATTTAGAGGAACGATATGTTAATGTGTGGTATTAATGAATGTATGTTACCAAGTGTGAAGCAGGATGGGGAACTTATGGGAATAAACGTGGTACTGTCTGTAAAATCACGGAGAGGTAGGTATTAAGGTGGAATGTGTGTGTGTGTGTGTGTGTGTGTGTGTGTGTGTGTGTGTGTGTGCGTGTGTGTGCGTGTGTGTGTGAGTATGTGTGTGTATGTGTATGTGTACTGGTATGCAGTGCTGTACAGGTCTTAAAGTGTGTTTCTGGTTTTCCCCCACAGGTGGCGAGGTGGGTCAGGGTGCCTCCTGCATGCAATCTGATGTTAGTGTCCATACAGATACCGAAGATGATGATAGCACTTTTGAGGCACAGGTGGGGTTGTCAGAGGCCAAAACCGTGCCATCATTTGACATCCCCCTTTTAGCTACCCCAACCCCGCACACAGTTTCAGTGCCTATACATATCCCATCACCAGTGGCCATAGCAGAGAGACAGTTGGCAGTTGGTGGCACTGCACAGGAGAGCGTGGTATCCATGCCTACTGTGTCTGGTCACAGCAAGTATAGCTGGATGTCTGTCAGGGCACCATATAGGCAGATGTTCTAAGGTGCTCGTGGTAGGGCTGCTGGTCATCATGCCCCTGGCAGAAGTGCCACAACTGGTACCACCAGGCGCATGTTTCAGGCTGTCATGAGGGCGCAGGCATGTATGGAACTGTACACCAGGCAGACCCTTAGGCTGCAGAGGGCTGCTGTCACATCTGCAAGCAACAACTTCCATGAACTGTCTGGTGCCCTCCGCGCTCATACCGAGGTCATGGATAGACAGTTTGGTGAGATGGTGGGCCACATCGACCATGGTTTGTCCATGCATGAACATGTGGTAGGAGTGAGTGACGGCCGTGTGGAAGTAGGCCAGCAACACCAACAGCTGGCAGTCAATGTGGAGGTGTTAGGACACCAAGGTGCTCCCATAGTGGCAGTACCAGCCCCAGGACTGCAGGGGGGCACTTTCCACACCACACCACAGTAGACTATGAGCGCATGGTCCTGGCCAGTCCCAGGAGGGACCTGGTTCCAGAGGACATCTGTCATCATCAGGGGGGAATAGCACATTGAGGCCTGTACCTGAATGTGCCCATGGAGCCCCTGACAGGCACAGTCCACATGTCCGAGGCCAGAGGCTGTGAACTGCACATCCTGCCAGGTATGGTCTGCAGCTGTCCAAAAATACCTGTATTGAGCAGCCACTTGGCAGAATTGTGTGCATGCATACCCACACACTATACGAACACACCTCGGGCAACCCCATACCTATACACATCACATTACCATGCCCAGTTCAACTAATTACACCCCACACCCACACACATGGTGTCCACTCTCAGCCTCTGGCAAACTAACAACACACCCTGTGCATATGATGATACCTGTGCCACATCCCTGTCATCCATAACATCGATGCAGGGACAGGCTAATATGGTTCTGATGCACACAGTGATTGTACAACAGTGTACCAATGTACTGCAGTGTAATATGTTGTCAGGAGTAATGTTTAATGCATACATGTCAGGTAGTGTAGCCATTCAGCAATGATGATTATAGCTATTAGTAACACTGGGTGATTGTGGTCTTCATAATGTTATTCATTTGTGTTGTAGGTGTACATGTGTCAGCAGGAGGATGGATTGCAGTCATGTTCCACAAGGGATGACACCACGGCTGTGACATATCTGAGGTAAAGTTGAACACGTCACAGGTTTGTATAACAGTTATTGCCTGTGCCACATCAAAGGTGTTCCACTGGGACATGTATAATCTGCAACCTGATGTAGACCCATCCAAATACATGAACACTCTTACCTGGCAACACTGGGACTAGACCCCTACCTAGGTATGTAGTGCTACTGAACTGTGTGGCTTTCATTGCACACACCACACAGCGTTTAGAGTGAGGTGTGTTTCAGGTTACAGGTTACATGCAGAACATCCCCAGACATGCACAGTATGGTAATGGGGGATGTAATGGTTGTATATGGGCAATACATAGTGTGACATACCATCATATACACATTAACAGACACATAACAGGCAGACACACATACAAGAGACCTGGACCTATCAGTGCTAACTAACTTGTCTATGTGTCCAGTGTGTTACAGGTAGGCTGCACATAGCACATTGCACAACTGGTCTGGATTGTAGTATCAGTTACCTGTATGGTTGATGGTGATAGTGGTCACCATAAAGTGGTACAATGGACATATACTGGGTGTACCTTGGTATAATGACAGTGTACACAGCACCCACATCCCCCAGTAGATATTGTACTCACTGGAACCCATAATGACACTCTGACATACCCACCATCACACATTGCCCACGACTGCGATACAACCCATTGTACATCACAGCAGTGGCCCTACAGGGTTATGCATCTAATGCACATGCCACAGACATAGTAGGGTGTTGCATTGTCATGCCTCACCTATGGGCAGCAACAACACTATCTATACTATTGTGTTGCAATGCATATTGCAATAGGAGTATGTGGCCTCAGAATGCTGTACTCTACAGATATGCAGACATGCACACATACACACACCTGCCAGAACTCAATGGGTATACCATGCCTATCGACCTATTTGTACAACACTGTTGTGCTGGTACTGCAAGACTCATGTATCCAGTAGGGAGAGGAGCATAACAGGGTACATGTAATATCTGATACAGCAGTAGCCACATCTGACTATGGCAATGGGTGTTGGTGTGGTTGTGAAGACCCTCATGGAATTCCCAACTACACGTGTACTAACACATAGACACTGCTATCCTCAGTAATGCACACATACACATGTGTCAGTACTGGTGTGCATCGCTGCAGGTGGTCATAGCTGTGTACCTGGCTATTGTCCATGGAGAGATGGGTTGTGTAGGGGATGTGTGTACAGTGGTATCATGCCACCTGCCTTGTGTCAGCAGGAAATCTATCAACATACACCACTGTGGTGACCCTCACGGTGAGAGTGACATACATCAGCCAATCCTCTGGGTGCCTCCTGCACATGGCCACTGAGGTGATCCAGTTGACATGCATGCAGCATGTATTACAACACATGGTTAGTGTCTGTGATGGAGACATATACCCAAGCATGTTCTGTTGACTGTGGTAGTGTAGTAAGGTACCAGTGGCATATGGTGCATACAGGGTGCTGTCTTCTATATGTGCCAGTTATTACACAGCTGGGCAGACATAACCATAATAGGAAGAGGTTTACTAAATGTGTGATCATCCTCCAATAACATATTCAGTTTATCACAGTAAAAACATCTGTTCATAACAACCACGGATCCCCCCTTATCTGCTGACTTGATAACTATTCTATCACCTTTCATTAATGAATCCAAGGCTAACCTCTGTTGCTTTGCAAAGTTATAGAACTTACTTTTCCTACTATTGTTAATATACATTTCAATTTCCTGTTCACACACCCTTAAGAATGTAACCATAGCTGGACTAAAACAGGCATGAAATCACTAGGTTGCCTCAAAACGTTTGAATTATCTTCTACATTTCTATTAGTAAACATACATTTCAGTGTAGCTTTCCTAGTGAAACACATTAAATCTAAAATAATTTGACTGTAATCCACCATCGCATCTGGCACAAAAGTTAAACCTTTGTTTAGCACATATTCTTGATCTGGTGTAAGATCAATCTCAGATAAGTTGTACACAATGTTATTATAATCACCCACAGTCAATTTGAAGTTCTCCATCGCTTCTGTTCGTGTTGACTTGAAAAGCTCTGTTTGCATGAGGTCTTTTTCTTGACCGCTACCAGGAGCATGGGGAAAGTATTGTTGCTGGAAAAAGACAAGAATGACTTAGGGCAGGATTCACGATGGCTTGCATGGAGTCTAAGAGTCGTGTAAGACTCCATGCAGCCATCGCGATCCAGGAACAGCCCGAAATCCCATGTAAGAGAAAGCTAAAACGACTCTTACACGGGCAGGGCGTGGATATGCTAATCACCCCACTTGCAGCCGAAAGGCATGCAAATGAGGTAGATTAGCGATCCATGAAGCTGAAACCAGCCCGTGTAAGAGTCATGTTAGTTGCAGAAATGTACTCATTTGACAACTGAGTATGTTACTGCAAATAACACAACGGAGCCATGACAGCTCCAAATAAAGTGTGCAAATGTTGCAGTCAGCATGCCAATGGCCAAATATGTGGCTATTGGCATGGTAACCCGATGCAAACATGAAATAAAATATTTTTTTTTTCGAGATCGGCGATGTTTAAATGCAGCGCAGCCCCACGCAAACTGGCTGCGCTATATAAAGCACAAAAATAAAGGTTTGAAACCCACAAATGTGGGTTTTATGTAATGCATGGATTTGCAATGCAGGGACTAGCAGACCTAAAACAACATGGCCACCGTCTAGTGGTTGCTAAGGGGGAAGCTGAATGTAAGACATGTAACTAAGCATTAGTAGGCAACCCTATGTAAATGAGTGGTAGGATAGTGAATCACACTGTCACATAGCAAATGAGCACATTCTGTGTAGTGTAAGAGTTAGATAAGGGGGAGTAACAGAGTAGGAGATAGGTGACATCAGAGGGGGGAATGTCAGGAAGAAATCAAGCTCATTGGAGCAAAGTGGTATGTGAAACATGTCAATCAAACAGCAGAAAAAGAAGAGTGTCAACAGATAAGCATGGGAAAGTCAAGAAATGGAAGGTGTACACTGTGGCCAACACCAAAGTTTCTTGCTGTAAGTGCATGTGCGCGTGTGCGTGATGGGAGGCACGAGTAGGACAGAGTGCGTGCGTGTAAGACAAAGTAAGCATGTGGGAGCCTGGTTAAAGATCTGTAGACCTGTTTGCACTGGTGTGCATGTGTTTTAATCAGAACAAGCAGAGTCTGGTCCGTGTAAGCATGTGTGCACACGTGGTAGCCACTGTGAGTGTGTTTTTGCTGGTATGCATGCTGCTCCCCCCTGAGGAAACAGAGAGGAAAAGGAAGCAGAAGAAATAGTAGGAAACTAGCAGGGAATACTTGCAGAGGTAGCAGGTGAAAACAATTAGAAGCAGGCAATTACACAGGCAGAATACAAGCCCAGCCCAGCACTTAAAACACTGCAAACAGCATTGCAGTATGTTTCTCTCAAGAGACACTGCAAGACAGGAGTAAGCTAGCAGAAGTGAAAACTGAAAATGCTGCACTCAGACCAAACATGCTAGGGGCTGCCATAGCTGTCATAAGGAGACATAGGAGACTTGCTGAGGGTGGTGACAATGGAAATGCTGCCAGACAACCCACAGTGAGGAGACGGAGAAGAGTGTACAGGCCCAGGGTCACCTACCAGGGGTTACATGAGCTGGAGATAGTGGAGCGCTATAGAGTGGACAGAGACCTCCTGCAGCAAATTGTTGAGCTGTGCAGGCCACGCTTCACACACAGAACCAACAGAGGGGAACCCATCCCAGTGGAAACCAAGGTATGTGTTGGCCTAAGAATACTAGCAACAGGTACCTTCCAGAGACCAACTGGTGATATGATGGGGATATCACAGGCATCAGCCTCCAGGGTACTGCACCAGTTCCTGGATGCCATGTCAGCACATGTCGGTGATCATGTATATTTCCCCAATGCCCGTGAGGTATTGGCCAGCAATATGAGTTTCTTCCAGCAAATAGCGGAATACCCTGTGGTAGTGGGTGCAATAGACTGCACGCACATATGCATCATAGCACCAGCCGGTGAGCGGGGTAGGGCCTACATTAACCGCAAGGGCTTCCCCTCCATCAACTGCCAGGTCATGTGTGATGCCCAGGGCATAATAATGAATGTGTGTGCTGGCTGCCCTGGGAGCTACCATGATTCCCATATCTGGTATTTGACGCAGCTGTAACAGACATTTGCCAATGGGGACATCCCACATGGTCACCTAGTGGGGGATGCTGGTTATGCACTGGAGCCGTGGCTGATGACACCCATCAGAAACGCACACACACCTGAACAGGAACGCCATAATGAGGCACACGCACAAACACGTAATGTAATAGAGCGTGTGTTTGAGCTGCTCAAGTCACGGTTCCAGTGCCTGGACACATCTGGTGGAGCCTTGCAGTACTCACCAACTACATGTACCCAAATTGTCATGGTATGTGCTATGCTACATAATATGATCCTGCGAAAACAGCTGCAGCAGGACCAGCATAGGGCCGGGACAAACAGCTCCCCACCATTGCCAAGGCCATCACAGGCAGAGCGTGACTCGGAGGAGGAACAACATGAGCCTGCCCCAGTAGGCAGAAGGAGGCGTGCCCAGTATGCCCTGGCCTTGGCAAAGAGGCAATGCATAGCACATACACTGGCTCAGTAGGAACCCTGGGAATGATACCCCACCCTGACTCACTCATATAGTAACAGGGATGCCTAACATGACATAGCCTGCTCTCAAACATGTACAGGGAGTGTAGTATGTGCATCCGACAGAGGCAGCCCTGCAGCACCACCTAAGGCATGATTGCCATGTGTTAAGCAATGTAACACCATCTAGTATATACAAACATGAAGACCCAACCTAACATCTCACCCTCACCAAGCATGATGCCACACTATGAAGACAACAAGATCAAGTACAATAATTGGCTGAGGTATTGCTGTTAGCAAGGGGGAACACATGGCTGACAGCCTGGGCTGACATGCCGAGCAAGATATGATGCCCCACCTGCTAGGGATGGCACGCACCCAGCACATCTGGCTGTGTAGATACTGGCAAAGGCTGTTGTCACCCCCATTGTGCCTGGAATCGGTAAGTCTGAAAACACAAACCCACCACCATAGGTAGCACAAGGGATAATAACCTGGACGTAATGCTACCCAACGCCAAAAGTCTAACCTGCAAGTTGCATGCAGACCAAACCCACCACAGCATGGAGAATGGTAATATGTGTTCTGTAACAGAAACCTGGGCAAGGCCCAAAAGAGCACCCTAATACTACCAGGTTATGCCTCATACCATGCTCTACAGCTCCAAAACATGTAACACACGACAATAGGAGTGTGACTACCAGTAATTATCAAGAATAACCAAACCCCCAGGTTGGTACCACAGCAAGAAGCAGCATGGACTATCCACAGGCAAGTAACACTGTCTCAAACTGTGTACCTGTGTGAAGCCTGCTACAGACCCCACACACAAACCCAAGTACCCCAGCCAGCCTTCCTGAAGACACTTCAGAGTATGAATGTCTCAACAAATACCAAACAAGGCACACACAAAGTATGACATAGGTGGCAATTCATTATGTATGGAAGAAGTAATCATGGACCTAGGGACACAAGTGGACGGTAACCTGTCATGTGACACACACATTGCCAAGGTGGCCAGGAAGATCTGCTATATTGCCCACCTTAATATGAAAGGATGCACATGTAGAGCTACAGAGGTCACTGTGCCCCCATACCCTTCCCTTAACAGGCCCGTACGTGACAACTATGCCCCAGTTCAGATGTACCTTACCTTACACATGCAGCAGTCAGAAAGACCCCAAATGTACCCCACCAACATGATAAAGGGTCCAAACATTGGACATCTGCAACCTGGCTGAAGAAACCACAGCCCAATTCAGAAGCATACTGAACAGTCAGAGGTGATGTACGCCTGATGTACAAGGCCATGTCTAATCCAGAATGAATGGACATGCTCCACTGCAGAAACCCCAAATCCAGCAGACACACCACAGTGAGATATCTGAACCACTACACATAGATTAATAGGATGTGCTGAAGGGACAGATCCATAACCCAGAGGCTCAGTACACTCTGGAACAGAATCGCAGTCCATGATAGGCTAAGCTCCACACACAAACTCAACAAGAGAAATCCGGTGAAGTGCATGGGAGATAGTAGGTGTACACTGGGGGCCATCCCTGTGTCACATCTAGGAAAGTAAACCCTATGTGGGCATAATACACACATTGCAAGGGGTGTTGAGACCCACACACAGTCTGCTGAAACAAGGCCAGGGCAGAAAGCCTAGTATGAACCTATGAACCTATGATGATACAAATTGTGCAGGACACAAAGGATTCTCACACAGCTGTCCTACCTGATGGTAGGAACCATGGTGATAATCCACAGGTATGGTCTGCAGCACTCTAATATCACAAACAATACACCAAACCCACACACATTGCCAACAGCCTACCAAACAGATTCCTTCCAACCTTCCCACCAGCACCTAACTGCCAAATATCTATCCCAGGAGAGTGCTGGACTCACGACATTACAGATGCTGATGTAACAGCCAGCATCCACAAAGCACAGCACACAGCATCAATGGTACCAGATGGTGTCCTGGGTTGTGTCCAACAAGTACTGTAAGAAGAATGGAACAGCAAATATCATTACTGTGCACTATCAGTCCTACCCCAGGATATGTACCCAAAGAGCAGTGTACAGCAACAGTGGTCCCATACCACAAAGGGGGTGCCTGAATGGATACTGCAAACTATCACCCCTCAACCCCGACTATCTAGGTTGGCAAAGTAATGGAGAGGATGATCATGGATCCCATGAATAACGAGATTGGGTACCTACAGACATTAGACCCTACCCAGTGTGGCTGTCATAAAGGGCC
>NC_056733.1:1518523333-1518560999 GCF_019279795.1 Protopterus annectens
CCGAAAAGGAAAAAAACTGTCCAATTACAATGGTACAAAAATATTTTTCAAAAAAGGTAACTGTGACAGTAAATTCCTGGTGTACATTGCTTATTGCACAAAGTGCAATGCTTATTATATAGGCAAAACCGAGCAAAAGTTTAAGAAAAGAATATATGCTCATATGTACAGTATAAAAAATGGTGACGAGAAGAATGCCTTGGCAAAACATGTGATGCAGAAAGGGATTGAACACCAATTCAAATTTGGCATTTTAGAAACAGTCCAATCTAATCCGAGAGGGGGCAATGTGAAAAACTTTTTATTGTATAGAGAATGCTACTGGCAAATCTTAACGGATGCCACTACCCCTCCAGGACTCAATGACAGTATATCAGTAAAAAGTATCTTGGAACACTGTCAATAGAGTAGAATTTATAGTACTATAATTGTATATGGTTATATCAACTTCATAGCAATATTGTTAGGATGAATAGGGCATTTGATTATGCTTAGTAGTATTTTTAAAGGAATTGTTTTTAAGAATTGTGTGCATGTCACTTTAAGTGAAGGTATTTATGTGAAAAGGCGCCAAAATGTAACATTATTTAAATGAAAGCAAAAATTTTTTAAAACTGTTCTGATGAAGCCTACGACTTAGTAGGTGAAAGCGCTTAACGTGGAGACTGTAATAAAACTGTGATTTTACATCAAACGTCCGACCTGGTTTGTTTCACAATTTCAGGAAGTTCAGTTTCTAGGTGTGCATCTTTGGCGTTTGGGTGAGCAGCCACACACGCTGACATTGGTATTATTGGTTTAGACTGCTTCGTGGTATATTGATACATAGTTGATAATTGTTGTGAGTAAACCTTAGAATGTAGTGTGTTGATACTGATATTGTATATTAATGTGTATAATTGTTGCATTACGTTTCCAAGTCATGGAATAAATATGTACAATTAAATGCATATTTTGTATAAATATGAATGTAAATAAGAGTCACAATGTTAAACATATATATGACTGTATTATAACTATATCAATATGATATGGAATAAACTGTACTTGTTTACATCTTGTTTTAAAGTGACAAATCTATGTCCAAGCGTCATATATACTCCGTCTGGCCGGACTGCTGTGTGTAGATATCTACATGTGAACCCCTCGTTTCATACCTTGCTTTGTTACTGTCTGTGGATTACCTGTGTACACACATCTATTACCATGCCATACCTTTCCACTGTAAAGGTTCTGGCATGGTGTATGGCTGGTTGGCCCTAATCTTGCTGTGTGTTACATTGACCTGTGTCTATCTGGCAATTCGCTGGCATGTCATGTGAGACCTTCTTGCTTCTATAGGGACCTGATCCCATAATTGTGACGTGCTTCCACTGGCCATATATTTCTCTGTCGTCTGGGATCTGTGTGTAACCAGTCCTTTCAGGACACTTTCTATTGTTGTTCTTTTTTGGTCACATATATGAGTACTTTGGTATGTTGTGCTATTAATGTGTGTGGAGCATTTCTCCACGGGCCTCTGCTGACACTGGACATATATCCAGCTAGCCTAGCCCGGTCAACATGTGTGAGCCAACTGAACACAATTCGTACGGGGGCACCTTCTGACAAGTGTGTCGGGTTACAGATGCTTAACCGTTGTCAATCCATACTACTAACACACACGTTATTCTATCCACATTCTATGTTTGTCTTATCACATAGCATGTGTTTCTCACTATTTCTAATGGTACTTTACATGGCATTGCCCGATTCCATACTTTCAGAGGCTGACAGGTTTTAGGCATGTATAATTGACGTGGGGGACACAGCCTTAACTTTCCCTGATGTGAGCGGATCACACACGCGCACTTGCATTTCCTAATTGTGGGTTACGCGCAGGCGCACATGCATATCCGTATTCTGTTTACATATGTTTACTGGGTGTGTGTGGTTACATGGTCTGTGTTAGTTGTGACCACCCCGGTAACATATCTGTGATCCGGTTGACGGACGTGTGCGGAACGCACTTTCACCTTTACACATGTGACACTATTTGCGGCATGGACGCATTACGTACACGTTCACATTTATTTGTTCTATACTCGTACTTCAAACGGGACTGCATTCACGTTTCCTGGTTACTGTGACCACTACACATTAGCTGTTCTGTCTCATTTATATGCATACCCATGGTACTTAGCTAAATTTACATATCCCCCCCCACTCCCCTCCCGCACTCACGTACATCACAGGCATCCATTCTCCTGCTGGGAAAGGTGTGGTACTACATGTTGAACATTCCTTATTCCCTCCCGCTCATGGCCCAGGATGCATATGTCGTGACCGCAGGGATATTCAGATCACAGGGGCCTATATCCCCTACACATTCAGGCCTTCGATTGTCAGGGTGTTCTTGTGGTGCTTTGGGTTTGGACTTGTCCGCCTAGTGTACGGAACTGCCCTGACCGTGTACGAATGTCAGACGAGTAACATGGGCACGGTTTGTCCGTGTCTATGATACCATACCCCCCCCCCATTATTCCTATCTGTGTGCGCTGATTGGACGGCGTGCCCGTTGTAGATCTTGTTAAAGTGATTGCACACGGTCTGGTTGACCAGACCTATTTCCATTACTAAACCTCTGTATTTATAACCTGTCTTGCTATATTACATGGGTTTAACATTGCGTGACGGCTTTCACTGAGCCACGGACATGTCCGTTGCTTAGTTTGGGGCTGTCCCGCTCTGCTACACACATTTAACATGGAGGAACAGGCTGAACAGCTCAGCAACGGTGACATCGGGCTCTCCGTCGCTGTTTAGTATTGCATCGCTATGTTGACTTTGTTTCACATAGCGTGACAGTGTCAACATTGGTAACGGACATCTGGCGCATGCGTCCCGCCGCGGGTGCCATATGTCTGCGTTTGTGTGGTGGACAGGCATTAAGCTGTGCCATTATGTCTGGGAATATATGGTTTCTTTCCATAGATGATATGGCATACTAGCAATGACCCGCGTCTGGGTGTGGGTACTGCTGTATTTACCCACGGCAAGAGTGGCCGTAGGTCAAGTGGTGCCCTAGGCAAAAGGACTCCATGGTGCCCCCACCACATCACCCGCTACCCCCATCCTGGTCTACCTACACCAAATAAATACTGGGAAAGTGACCCTAGTAGAGCGGCGCCCTAGGCGGCTGCCTAATTGGCCTATACCTCCGGCTGGCTATGTGTGTGGTCCCTCGGGCCTCGGGAATGCACCACGTCTGCCGTGGGTATATCTAGCATTACACACATCTGGGTGTGGTTTATTGCTATAATGTTCCATGTGTACAGACACGTGTGTTTGGACACCCTACGATAGCTTCTGCTATTGGCATACAATGCTGTGGGTGGTGCCGGTTACCATACATATGCCTTTCTCAGAAGCCGACTTCACACTTCTAAACACTAGTGTGGTCTCCTTTAAGGACCCTGAGCCAGTGGTAAACATTACTCAC
Source organism: Protopterus annectens (assembly GCF_019279795.1). NCBI lineage: Eukaryota > Metazoa > Chordata > Ceratodontiformes > Protopteridae > Protopterus > Protopterus annectens. Next base: position 1,518,526,815 of record NC_056733.1, read on the forward strand.
ACCACTGAATCACTTACATATGCCTTCTACCAGCACCTACAGGACTGCATGGATCAGGCAATCCCATACAAAACTGAGACTCTTTGTACCAGAGCCAAGTGTCCAGTCTGGTGGACCCCAGCCATACACAAGCTGTACAATGAAAGGAGGAAGCTACTACAGGATGGAGCAGAATCCTTGTAAAGTAAGACACCCTTGCTCATTATATGTGAAGAACTACATGCTCTCATGACATCATCCAGGGCAAATTCGACAGCTAAATCACCAAGGACTCGAAAGACAATCATAAGGCCTTCTTTAGCTATGTTAGATACCTGGGAGGACACTCCCAGATATGCTCAGACTGGGTTCAGAATTATGTGAAGATTACTGAACCTACACACATTTCCAACATACTGGCTGACAGGTTCGGTGCAAACTCCCCCTCCCTCACCCCCACATGGAGATATCTAGACCGGTGTATTGTAGCCCCCAGGACATCTGTAACACACAGGTGGGAAATGCTCTCTCCAAGGCAGTGAACACAGCATCCATGGGACAAGATGGTGTCCCAGCTGTGTACTCCATGAACTCAATGAGGAATTAAACCCACAGTTAGGACAGCTGTTTAATCTTAGCCTCACCTTGGGATACGTACCCATGTAGTGGTGCAAGGCGACTGTAGTCCCACTTCACAGGGGTGGTGCCTCCACTGACCCTGGTAATTACTGTCCCATTAGCTTGACAAGCCTTATCTGCAAAGCCATGGAGAAGGATCATAATGGAACTCATAGATAAAGACATAGGGGACTTGCATACTTTGGATCCAACCCAGTTTGGCTTGGTCAAAGGCAGATCATGCCTTTTAAACTTGGTTGACTTTTTAGGAACAGTCACCTAGGCCATTGATGAGGGTAGAGCAGTCCATACAGCCTACCTCGACCTGGCAAAGGCCTTCAACACAATACCCCCCTCAGGTATCATTGATGACATTATCAGCTTGTATGTAAACCCATACATTGCAGGTTGGGTTGCAAACTGGCTGAGTGACGGAACCCACATGGTCAGAGTTGCTGGCGCCATGTCGGATTCACAGCCGGTCACAGGTGGGGTCCCACAGGGCTCTGTCCTAGGTCCACTCTTTCCAGCATCTACATTTCCAATGTACAAGCAAACACAGGGGGGTTATGGCTGACAATGTTTGCAGATGACTGCGGACTGGGTGCCATAGTCGGAAACACATCTGACACGGCTATCCTTCAGAAGGGCCTCACAGATATGGATAACTGGTGTCACAGACATGGCCTACAGCTGAATGCCAGAAAATGCATGGTCATACCCTTCGGGAAGAACAAGGTTACCCCTAGCTACCATATAGGTGGCAATCCACTGAGCGCAGAGGATGTTAACAGGGATCTGGGTACCCCAGTTGTCAGTAACCATTCGTTCAACACACATTGCTAAAGTAGTTTGGTAGACCTTCTACATTGCCCACCTGCTCAGGTAGGGATTCACATCTAGATCAGGGGAGGTCATCGTCCCCCTGTACTCATCACTCATTAGACCTATGATTGAGTACAATGTCCCATTCGGAATGTATCTGACCCGACACCTGCAGCAGCTGGTAAGGACACGACAGTTCATTGTGAAACAGATGCAGGGTCTCAGGGATATGTGTTATGCTGCCCAACTGAAAGGACTCCGGCTCTATTCAGTTGCATACCACTTGCTCAGAGGTGACCTGTGCCTGACATACAAGGCCATGTCAAAACCAGAATTGATGACTATGCTTCACCTAATGAATCTAGATCCCTCAGAACCACAAGGGCAGGTGACTTAAACCTTTACACGGTCATTGATAGAAGTTGCTGGAAGGACAGATTCATCACCCAGACACTCACTATGCTGTGGAACTACATCCCAGTACATGTGAGGCAGAGCACCTCTCTGGCCTTGTTCAAGAGGAGTCTTGAGCAATGGATGGGAAATTGCAGATATACCCCAGGGATTACTTCAGTGTCACTGCTTCACAGAGGTACAGCAATATAATAGGCATAGTTTTCTTCAAACTGAAGGGGTGGCGAGGGCAACATACCTATGGGCTATGCTTATAGATGCCCTTGGGTGGATAGCCTACTATGAACCTGTGGACCTATGTACCTATGTTCATAGTTTGTCCCATTCACACTTGTCTATCCCCTGTCCTCATTTGTACATGGATATTTCTGTGGCACATGATTGAACTATGTATTACCTGCAGGTATGATGTGTACAGTGCACATATGTCATGGTTGATTACAGTGTATCTGTGTACCTGCCTCTGTGATACTGAGGACTACCACACATGCTTCACAGCATTACATGCATATGTCCATACTATTATTCGTTGGCCTGTGGGGGGTTGTCAGGCCAACATTTACACGTGTCCCTGTTTGTGCATGCATCATGGTGGTCTCTGACCAGCCTAGGTTGCTATCGTGGGATGGACAGTGGTGTTGGTGTGTGTTTGGGTTGTGTTTCCACTGCCGATACATCAGTGGGGGGTGGGGTTGGCACATGTTCCTCTTTGCAGGGGGCCCCATCCTGGACATTTGTGTCATGCATCGACACTTGGCACATGCCATATGTCCTGTGATATTCCCACAGTCGTGTATGCCTTCCTGCATTACTACTGCGTGTTACTGACAATTTGTATCTGGTACGCATGGCTATTATGTTGGATAGCTTAGCCTATTCCCATTATATGACATACCCATTCATCCAGGCATATACCTGTTATTCAATCCTTTGCATTGGCCGTGGGTGTTTGGCCATCCGGCAACACTTTTATCTACATGTGATGTCCCACCTTCACCTTCTGTGCATGTGGCACCCTGTTGGGGAGTCCTGCTTGGTGGGCGGATGTTCCACCCTATGTGTTGTGTTTGATATGTCTGCATAGCTAATCATCGGTGGCTGCACATACTGCTTTGTCCAGATGTGTACAGTTATGGACACTGTGGCGTGTGAACGCCTATGGGCTTTTGACAGGTCCATACCACATGCGGGATGTACGCATTCTGCCAACACATTCACATGCAGCCATTTGGATATCAGTACCTGAGGTGGGATGTTGACATGTGGGGTACATATTTGCACGCGTGGCACTGCCTAGTACAATACTTCATAGTACATTTGAGGTATACCCACTGTGTGTAGGTGTGCAGCTGCGCAAGACTGCTAGCTGGGTTGGGTGGACGGTCGTACATGGGTGCGGGTTACGTGCTATGACGGGGCTGTTGTGTATTACATTTGCATGCCTGGGTTCTGCTTCTGGATATTACGCTTCGGCATACGCCGTCCTATGTGTATGCGACAGGCACGTTGCTGGGTGTAGTGCGTGTTGCTATGCACATGTTTGTCTATGTTTAGGGTATCTGGTTTCCTTCTGGTTGTTATATAGACACGGCTGCCCGGCTATGTACTCTCACTACTGCTGGTGACCATGCCCATGGGGCTACTTCTGTGTAGGTGCGGTGCGCTGACATGCTGCGGTACACCTTCACTGGGTATGCCCACTGACAGTGCAGTGCGTGACGGACACGGTATTATGCGTATCCTTTGTTCCTTGGACGGGTACAGTTTGGACTTCGTGGGTTACTGTTTGGTTCTCCGTTTTGTAAGCGGGTACTATGTTGCATACTCTGCGTACGTTTCATTATCCACGGACACTGGCTGGTGCAGTTACTATTGCAGGCGGCCTGTGACAGTCAGCACTTTAGGTTGCTTCTCGCCTGCCAGCTTGGCCACGCCTACGGGCGCATCCTACTTGAGCTCGCGCACATGCCCTCTGCACGTGGTTGTGGTTGCGGCGCGCACTCATTACTATGCATGTGGCGCTGCTACGCCGATTATACACTGCACTGCCGGCGCACGCCTTTCACCGGCCCTGCGCCGTGCTTCAAGAATCCGGGGGAATGCTTAAAATCATCATGTTTGCTCAAATTCTTCAAAAGGTAGCTAACCATACTTCACATCACATCACAATAACAAATCAAAAAATGATTGCAATACCAATTACAGTGTTACAGATCTAATTGGCACTTCATATAATGCTTGTTACAAAAGGGGGGGGGGTCATGTGCCCTCATAAAAATCATTTTTGTTCTTATATTACTATCATGATAAAAAAAAAGTTGGCCAATTTCATGGACCAGAGAGCCAAAGATTTGGACAGTACTTCTAAATAATGGACACTTTCTGGATGGTTGGGAAGTATATTTAGTAACCTGAAAACTAGTATATTACAAGGTATAAAAATTGGTATTATTCTTTTTATTGTTTTAATGTTTTCTGTTCTAAAGGCTATAATCACAAACTGCTTGATCACAGCTGCACGTGAAATGCCACTTGTGCCTGATGATAAACATAAGATAAATAAAAACTCAGTCACCACAGATGAAGCATATTTTATCAAATTAAAAAAAAAAATCAAAATATAATTGTGCGTTTTAAGACACTACTAGTGTCAAGGGGGGTCTGTTAGAGAAAAATGCATATTAACTTATAATTTCTTCACAAATATGTTTGATGAATTATTTAATATTTGTTCATGTTAAAAATGATATGTAATATAGATGCATAGTTATGCAAACCACAAATAACTATTGCAGTTCTAAGTGTTTCATAACTACATTCTAATAACAAGCTGCAAGTGTATTAACATATGACTGAAGGTAAAGAAAGTGCTAAAGGGGTTAAGGAAGTTACAAAGACTGGTTTCTAAAAGTAGGAAAGAACACAATGTAAAATATTTTGTTTTATGTAAGCTCGGACCTTCCCAGGTTGGGATGGGTAATTACAAGGAATGTTGGGGAGTTAAAATGTTACTAGTACTGACATTCACAAGGTCAAAAACAAGAAGGATTGTCAAGCCAGGTGGCTTGTGTTTTTCTAAAACATTATTGTTACTAAAAACATGATTGTTAAGTGTTCATGTGCAGCACTAAACAAGAAGCATGAGGGTCTACAAAGACCCTATTTGCTAATGTAAAAATTCTGCATGCAAGTTGCTGATAACAAAGATTATAAAACTGTGTGACTTTGCTGCTTGGTGAGACTGCTTTTTAAACTGTGAACGTGGTCTCCCAGCACTGACGTATGGGGATCTAAATAAAAATAAAATGTTTTGCACATCCTGAAGAGTTATTCTTGACTGAAAGGTAATTAATGTTATTTATGTATATTTTAAACTTCACTTTAACATATCTGAAGGCTAAAGCAAAACACATTAAAATGTTGCATGCTTGGTACAAAATAACAGCACTGCTTCTTTATGTCATACCAAGAAAGACTATTATTATCTATAGGCTAAGACACTAAGTGGCATTTGACAAAATAAATATTATGATCTGTAGGCTAAGACAGTGGATGACATGTGACAAAAATAAATTCTTCCTTATGATAGACTGATAATGACTTCTATGACCCATAGACTCAGACAGTTACATGGTTGTAACATGACCACAGAAATGCAGCTGCCAGTAGGTGTGCTTACTGACAGCAGTCACTTGCTTTGTGGCCCCCAGAGTATGAGAGCTATCTTCTCACAGTTTTTGTTTCTTACTTACATTAAGAAAAAACAAAGAAAATGTGGATCTGGACAGGCAGAATAAACAATTTATTAAACGTAGAGACAAGTAAAAATGTACTGGTAAAACGCATGATAAGCGCTTTCCTTTGGACTATGCCAAACTTCCTCTGATAAAAAACACACATAATTTCCTTTAGTTTAAAACATTGTTGTACTACAGAAAATCTCTCATTGGTCCATCAATAAAGTAACATAACACTCCCTCTTCACAAGTGAGAGCAGCAAAAAATAATCAACACTTACATATAAATGAAGAAATATATATACTATAAATCCATTTAAAAATGTATGTAAAACACTTAATATATAAGAGATGAATATTAATAAGATATAAATATGAATAATGTAAACATATAACCATTTCATCTATCTAATGATTTTAATTTTAGGACACTCCCTAGAGATAGTGAACCAAGAATGTGCATCAAGACATATTTGCCATCCTAGTTCCATTTCTTCTAGGATGGCTTGCCAGGGTCCCCCTCTGCTATCACTTTTTGGAGTGTCCAAGATGAAAAATTTAAAAAGATGTGCATAATTTAAATTAACATGTTTTGCCAATGCATTTGTTTCAGTGTTATCCCTTATTATCCTAACATGTTCACCCATACGATCTTTTAAATTTCGTTCCTTTTTCCCAGCGTAAAACATGTGCAATGTGTACATAAAGCACAATAAACTATTCTTTCAGTATGGCAGTTGAATTTCCCCAAAATTCTGATGTAATAATTGTTAACAGTAACAGTACTTGTTTCTAATATATAGTTACAATATTTGCATCTGCCACATGTATGCATATGGCCACTAATCCTATTCCTAACAGTGGTCTCAAAACATCTCTTGAGGTTATATCCCCTCTTATAAACTATAGGGGGAAAGATGTCAACTTAGTTTCTCACTAAGGAGTCATTTGTTAAAAGCTCCCAATTTTTGTATAAAACATTTTTGATAATATGACTATCTGCGCTAAAGGTTGTAATGAAGCTACAAGAACATTTTTGTTGTTGACGTTATTATTGATGTTATTATCAAAATTGTTGAGCATGTTAATGGCCTGATTGTTCAACTGGGTACTAACACCCAAGTGTGAACTATCCTCATTATTTCTAGTAGGAGAAATATGATGTTCAAAGGCGGTAATGATGTTGACATTGTTTTGAAAAATAATTTTATTATGTTTAATGAAAAACTGTATTTGCAAAATGAAGGAGTGGCAATAGGGTCCCCATGTGAGGGCTCTATGCCAATTTGGTGATGTGTGTTTGGGAAGAACAGTTTCTATTTTCTTCCCCATTCTTCCAGTATTGCAAAATATATCTATGTTTTTAGATGGCATATTTGTTTTATGGAGTGGTGAAGAAATTAGGGCTGATGAATTTTTAAAATATATTAATGAGACTACTACTTTTTTAAAATTCACAGCCGGAAAGGGAAGTAATCAAATATCATGTCTGGATGCCCTTTTGAGAAAAGAATTTGACTCTAAAAAGTATATATCAGAGATTTTTCGTAAGAAAAGTTATAGTAACAGTTTCTTACACTATGATAGTAGTCACCCACAAGCGTAAAACAGGGCGGTTCTTAAGGGACAATACGGGGCGGCTAGAATGGTCAGTAAATGGGAGAGTTTTATTGCAGAATGTAACCTATTAAAAGCTACATTTTCCCATAGAGGCTACCCGATTTGGTTGATAGATGAAATAATGAATGAGGTTATTATTAAGAGTGAAAGGGGTCACTTTAACCCACTTCTAGGAGGGACCATCATCATTACCTCCTTTGAACATCATATTTCTCCTACTAGAAATAATGAGGATATTTCACACTTGGGTGTTAGTACCCAGTTGAACAATCAGGCCATTAACATGGTCAACAGTTTTGATAATAACATCAATAATAATGTCAACAACAAACATTTTTCTTGTAGCTTCATTACAACTTTTAGCACAGATAGTCATATTATCAAAAATGTTTTATACAAAAATTGAGAGCTTTTAACAAATGACTCCTTAGTGAGAAACTAAGTTGACATCTTTCCCCCTATAGTTTATAAGAGGGTATAACCTCAAGAGATGTTTTGAGACCACTATTAGGAATAGCATTAATGGCCATATGCATAAATGTAGCAGATGCAAATATTGTAACTATATATTAGAAACAAGTGTTGTTACTGTTAACAATTATTACATCAGAATTTTGGGGAAATTCAACTGTCACACTGAAAGAATAGTTTATTGTGCTTTATGTACACATTGCACATGTTTTTATGTTGGGAAAACGGAGCAAAAATTAAAAGATCATATGGGTGAGCATGTTAGGGCAATAAGGGATAACACTGAAACAAATGCATTGGCAAAACATGTTAATTTAAATCATACACATCTTTTTAAAATTTTCATCTTGGGCACTCTAAAAAGTGATAGCATAGGGGGAGCCTGGCAAGCCATCCTTGAAAAAATGGAACTAGGGTGGCAAATATGTCTTAATGCACATTCTTGGCCAGGACTCAGTGGTTCACTATCTCTAGGAAGTGTCCTAAAATTAAAATCATTAGATAGATGAAATGGTTATATGTATACATTACTCATTTATATCTTATTTATATTCATTGCCTATATAGAAATTTCTCTTATATGTTAAGTGTTTTATATACTGTGTTTTATATACATTTTTAAATGGATTTATAGTATGTATATTTCTTCATTTATATGTAAGTGTTGATTATTTTTTGCTGCTCTCACTTGTGAAGGGGGAGTGTTATGTTACTTTATTGATCGAAGGGAATAGACCAATGAGAGCTTTTTTGTAGTACGACAATGTTTTTAAACTAAAGGAAATGATGTGTGTTTTTTATCAGAGGAAGTCTGGCATAGTCCAAATGAATGCGCTTATCATACGTTTTACCAGTACGTTTTTACTTGTCTCTACATTTAATAAATTGTTTATTCTGCCTGTCTGGATCCACATTTTCTTTGGCTTTCTTGGGTTTGTGGGGCTCTTATTGTCTGGTTGGTTCATCTTACTTACATTAATACCACCAGGATGACATCTTTCTAGGTTGTGCCTGACTATGTTTTTTTTGTAGCTTTTTCTCACGAGCACCATCCATCAGATCTTTTGTGTATACTGGGCCATTGCCCTGCATCATCTGTGATCAACTTATATACTCCTTTGGTGTATTATGTTAGAATTCTTAAGGACAGTGCACCTTTTAAAAATGTTTTCCATACCTAACTTTCATACATTTGTCATTGTGCCATGTTATCTGGAACCTAGACTCACACTTAACCTCTTTAGTTTTGTTGAAGCATACAAATGCAAGCTTCTAACTTTTATACTTAGTAAAATTTCATCCCTAACTTACAGAATAGGTACATTATGAGTAGACCCCCCATTGTTATAATACACATTCATATTATTAAAACTAGAACTTTGTGGTACAGCCTGATTACCACTTTATTAAAACTCTTTTTCCCATTCTGTCTATTTGCCAAACCTTTATAGACTTCACTATAATGGTTCATTCCCTTTTACTGAGATTTAAGCTGGTAGAAGCACATGTGATCCAATCATAGCTTTGGCCGTTTTTACATTTGATGAAATGTAATATAATGGTCCACAAAGTCCACACCCAACTACCCGTATTTCTGATCTCCTGGTCTGCTATAATAAAAAGTAATTACTTAAAACATAGACAAAGAACCAAGCTTGAATAGCATACATTTTTTTCAAAGCCACACCAATACAATCCAACAGCTCTTTAAATATATTTAGTTTAACTTCTTGCAGTCATTCGATATTTTGGGGGTTCACTTGTTTTAATGTCAATTCAATGTATGACCTGAAACTGGAGTAATTAAATCTTGCACACATTTTATCCTGCGTAACATTGTAACTTTATACCATTTGCTCCTTATGCATGGGATAGCTATTATTTGAATCTTTAATTGTAACAGTGTCTCCCGCAACGTTAGTGTTTTAAGGAACATATGACATATTTCCTGGCATCTTTATTTGACATCATATTTCATAAACAGATATACTTTATATGATGAAATAACAGTTTATTCTGTAAAATAAGAAGCCAGTGTTGTATTTTTGATGTTGCATTCTCTCTCATCTACTTTTCTGTCACTATGCCCACATACAATCAGAATGATGTGATGTAGCGGTATCAGCCAGGATATTGTACACAGTAGCTATCATTCTGGGTAAACAAAATGAAATATCTTCAGAAGAAAGGACATTTATTTTTTGCTCTAGTTCTCCTACAATTAATATCAAGTTAAGATAATTTACTTACAATTATACTTTTACATGGCATATGGGTCTCTTGGGGCTGTGCATAAGCACCAACATATACAGCCTATGTATTGCTATAGGCATTGAAGTGTCCAGTACCACACATACATGTCTATGTTTTTATACTTTGTCCCTAATGATGTCATGTGAGGGAGACTGAAGATGCAAGAATATTGGGGACCATCTTTAAAAGGAAAATAAGACATCCTAAAACATCTGACTTCTTCACCAGAAACATTACAGTAAGATAGTGTATGTAGTAAGAGAGCAATTTCCACATTCATGAGTTTCTTACTTCATTTTGCTGCAAAGAGGTATCACTCTTTCTTTAAAGTGTGCAATACATATGATTAAGTATTTGAATTGTTAATACATTTTATTTGTTTTGATATTTTATGACAGACCTTGGTATCAAATTGCATGTCATTCATAATATGCTGCAGTGGAAAAAGCTGGCATCTTCACCGGCTATGGAAATGTAGTAGGATGTTAAACTGCTGTATTGAAACTGCATGTAGAGAAACTGCTTTCTCTTCTCTTTCTTTTAACATGTGCTCAAGCCAGAATTTCACTCAATTTTTAGTCAATAGGAAATATGTCACAAAGAGGTCTTGATTTTCCCTCAGATTAAATTAACCTGGGGGAAATAATTTGTGTGTCAGGGAAGTACTTGTGTAAATATATTGTCAGACTGCAGAAGTGATCAATGGGCAAAATTATTTATTTTGTGTCATTTAAGTGCTTGCGCAGACTTAAGACAAAATACTGAAAGAGTTGCTGGTGGAAATAATTCATTTGTGTGTTAGGGGAAGTGCCTCTGCATACTTGGACAAACTACTGAAGGGATGGCAGAGAGATTGCAACTCCAGTATCATAGGCGAAGTGTTGTTTCTAATAAGAGAAGTGGGTGCTGCATTGATGTTGAATAATGAATTGCAGAAACACCTCATTTGTACATACCACTTTATAAAATTTCTCATTTGCATCTCATTATATTTAAGGCATTTTGCACTGGCATCAATGGCTTATATAAATCTTGCCTTTGCTTTGCTCATTTGTAAACATCAGTGATACCCCTATTGCATGTGCACAAGTGTCTGTTAATACTAGCCAGTGTCATTATGTCTTTTTCACTCATTTTTTTCAAATTAGTCAACCAAAGAATGTAAAGGAGGATTATATGTGCATTTTCTTTTTAAGCAAGTACCATCCCTTATTCAATTAATTTTATTTTGTCTTTGATTTAAAATATTTATATTCCATTTTCCAGTAAAATGGAGTAATTTAAGCAGAATTTTCCTATTGTCATCCTCAGAATTCAAAAGAAAAGTATAACCAAGCTGAAAAAGTTTGTTGTAGGTCTCATTAATATGTACACTACTACCTTCCTATATTCTCTTGTAGTTTACCCAAATCCAGTCTGTCAATGTTAAGAGGACATCATCTGCATAAAAGGAAATCTTCCTCTGCTCCTCTTCCCATTGGTATCCACTAATTTCACTAGCTCTTAACTGTATTTCCAGTGGTCCTAGATACAGATTGAACAGCAGTGGGGATTGGGGACAGCCTTACCTTTTCCCTTTTTCTAGTTGGTACTCTCTAGATAATCTAGCTCTGACTTTTATTTTCCTTTAGCACCAGAGCAGACCCTCTTCAATATTTTTACCCAGCCTTCTGGGACACTCCAGTGGATCAACAGATCAACAGCCCAAATAGGTAGCTCCATCTTACTCTGTCAAAGGTCTTCTCAGTGTCCAGTGACAAGATAGCTAACTGCTGCCCTTTCTCTTGTGCATTCTTCATTAAGTTTAATGTCCTTATTAAGTTATCGGTCATCCCCGCCCCCATATATCCCGTTTGATACTGATGCAGAATGTCTGGTACCAGCTGTGCTAGTCTATCAGTCGTTATCACCATAAAACACATAGTCATGATTTCAACTTGAGATTGGCCAGTAGCATGCATTAATGCAGTAACTTTCTCCTTCCTTGTACCTGCAGGACTGGCCTCTTCCAGAATTTCACTAAGCAACATAACCCAATATTCTAGCAACATGTCAGTGCCTAGTTCCCAAACTTCAAGTGGAAAACCATTGGTTCATAGAGACTTCCATTTTTTTCATGCTATGCATAGCTCCTCTGATTTTGTTATCTTTTTTAAATAAATTAACCTTGTTCCTTCCTTTCACCTGCTTCAGGTAACTGTAACTCTCTACAATCCTCCTCATTTACTGTACCTCATTTATATCCTTGAGGTGCTCCCATCTCTGTACACAATGTTGTACAATAGTTCCTAAAAGCTTCCAAAAGCTCCTCCAGCAGTTCTTTCTCCTCCCCATTCACGTCATCTCTTAAAGCAGATCCCCATTTTTGAATTTCCTGCTGTCTTAATGCTGCTATCAATGCCTTCATTTCATGGAACAAATTTGCAAAATGTTTATTTTCCTAATCTGTTATCTTCTTCAATATTTTCTCATCTACCCATCTTTGTATGTTTCTTTTTCCTCTTTCACTGTGTGCCTCATCCCCTATTCCTGTCTTTTCCTGCAATTCTTTTAGTTCATCTTTCATCAAACTCCATATTGTTTCCCTCCTTCTTGTCTGTGTAAAGGCTCTTTGCTGTCCCCTATTTTACAACTTCTTTTTATTGTCTCCATTCCTTAGTGTCCTCTGTCACCATATCCTTCATCAAATGACTCATTTCTTCCTTTACCCACTTTACTTCCTCTTTACTGGTTTGTGAGTAGCCCAGAAATCTCCAGTGCAAAGGAAGTGTAGGTGGAATACCTGATTTCACCAACACCTGGTAGCCTATGATCTGAAATCCACATGGGTCACATTCCATCTTTTTTGTTATGTGCTTACCTTCTATGTTGATATAATATCAGTTAAGTCTTGACCATGAATTGTTCCTAGACAAATTCAATGTATACCCTGCCCCCCCCCCCCACACTTCATGGGCTAATAGCCCAGATGGATCTCCACCCCATCTCTTTCATATAGATAACTAGGTATTTGCCCTCTCTCTGTACTATGGGCCTCCTTGGGATCTTATCTGCATCCCTTTTTCAACAAATGACATTCCAGTAAACCGCTAACAGACATATCCCTGCCCTAAAATACAGTGTTGTTGTTAATACTTCCCTTATGACTCTAATATTGTTTTGAGTACAGAGATAAGCTGAGATTATTGTTATTTTCTTGGCTTCCATCTTCCCTTATATTTCTGCAAACATTCCTTTTATATCTTCTATCATCTCATCCTGAACTAGACTAATTGCCTTTTGTGTTAAAGGAGCTGTTTCCCCTTCTTCTTTTATTTCTATACTAGGCCCACTCTTATTCTCTATCTTTATTAATGATCTCCAATCATCTATCCAAAACACAACCTGTATACAATATGCATATGATTCTACCATTATTTGCACAGCTTCCACTCAATCTGAACTCCAGTCACTGACACAATCTACCTTTTCTACCGTTGAACAGTGGTTCTCAAAAAGATGTCTTCTCCTCAACCCCAAGAAAACAAAACTGTTACTATTCTCACCTACCCACAAATCTTCTCAACTAAGCTTCACTGTTACTGCAAGTGACAAGTCCCTCATCTCCCCCGATTCTACTACCAAACTGCTTGGTGTTACTATTGATAATAATCTTAACTATGATTATCACATCAATAACACCATAAAAGCAGTTAATAAAAAGATTGGTTCACTGTACAGAATTGAACCCTTCCTTACACCAGAAGCACGGACCACCTTAGCACAATCACATCTTATCTCTACTCTACTGTATGCTTCCTCTATTTACACTAATCTCTCTAAAAGCAACCTAAGGAAACTGACTACATCCTACCACAATATAGCTTGTTTTGCCACAGCATCCCAGTATAGAACTCACCACTGTCTTAACTTAAAACACTTACACTGGTTAGAACTTCCTAACAGGCTTATATATCAACAACTCTTAATAACACATAACATTCTATATCAACCATTAAAGACACCTGCTCTTAGTAACCTCTTGATCCCCTATAATAACTTGAAACAGCTGCGCTCCGCCGAAAAGCTACAGGTCAACACAACTAGAATTACAAATTCAGCAGGTAAATGCCTTTTCTCCAACTCAGTAGGCAAAATATGGAATAACCTCCCCTCACACATTACCTCTCTAGCCTCCTTTCATCTTTTTAAAAAACAACTTCTTTTACATCTGAACAACTTCTGGCTCTGCTCCTGTACCAATCCAGACTAATCTACTTTCTTCTTTCTACTATCATATTTCCTGAATTCAAAACTGCAATATTTCTCTGTGATCTCAAATGACCTAATGACTGTACTGCTACTATTGTTCTCTTAAAAAAAAAGTACAAACAATGTCTTTTACAAGTATGTATATACATTTTAAAATATGTAATATCCCATCCTCACATAATTGTACTGTAAAGAATTACTGCCTTTCTTAATATGTAAATAGCACTATGTGTTTTTATTACTTGACCTAGACTAATATGTATGCATTGTTACTCACTGTCTGTCTCACAGGCATTTATTGTAAATGTTTAATTTCTATAACCTTGTTTTAATCTTGGAGCTTTTCTCCCCGGGCCTCCACTGAAAATGGAAATTATCCAGCTGGACTAGCCCGGTCAACAAATGTAAAATAAATAAAAATAAAAATATTTCCCCAGCACACCATTGCCACTAATATTTACCCTTGTCTGTTCAGATACTTTAATTCCTCAGTTCCCAAATGCATTTCTTGGAGGACTACAAGGTGATAACCTTTCCTTCCTATTGTACACAAAACCCTGTCTCTCTTTGTTGGGCATGTTAATCTACTGACATTCCTGATGACTAGTGAAGCCGACAGACTGGACACCGTTCTGCAATTCACAAAGATTTTATTGAGAGTAAGCGCTTTCGGTAGAGAGCAATCTCTCCACCTTCATCAGACCCTGATGGGTCTGATGAAGGTGGAAGATCTCTACAGCGCTCTCAATAAAATCTTTGTGAATTGCAGAACGGTGTCCAGTCTGTCGGCTTCACTCGTTATTGCTACCTTGTGTGTTTTTTAACGGTTTTACTTTCGAGTTAGTATTCCTGATGACTATTCTAGTATTTATTTATCTTCCTTGGAATTTATAATGAAGCTGTTAAACGAAATGTGGCTCACTCTTGTCTTACTGATCTTCAAACGGGTCTTATTTTTTGGTATCTCAATAACAATCCCACTTCCTTTCTCCCAGAGTTCCTGAATTTTGCTTTTTTTTATCTGCCATGTTTCATCTTACTATAGAATCTCACCTCATATAATATTTCTGCCAAATTTGCTGAAAAATTCTTTAAAATAAAAATGTTAACATACAGCTCCCCCTGAACCATAATTCTGCACATATATGCAGGATTGTAGACCTCCTTATGAGAAGTCCAATTGACTTGTTCTTCTCTTGTGGCGTTTCCTAGCCCCATGTCTGCTAAAAGAAAGTAGCGGCTGCTTCAGTGAACACGAGGACTCAATTTCCCATTCCTGGCAACCTAGAACATTTGTCTCTAAATATCACGACACTCCTGCATTCAAACTGGAAAAGTGTGTAGATTAGCATGGTATTAAAGCAATTTAAAATCCAATAATAATGCCTTGTACACACTGTTTATATTTTCCAAGGGAATTCTGATTTTTACACTTTACTTAATGTATTTCATATTAGCATTACTTTAAGCTCCTAGTCTACTGATGAGGTTCTGGTTATTTATTGAACCTTGTCTCCTGCAGATTTTCCTGCTCACACATTAGTGTTTAGTAGACTTGTGACACACAGCTCTGCATGTAACACTGAACTGCTATAACAAGACTTGTATGTAGTCCAGACAAGTCATAACTTAAAAGCAAGTACAATATAACATTGCTGTCACAATTATAATAAGTCCTTCCTTGCAAACCATTAGATAGCTTTTAACAAGAAAATATGCAGAATGTGCAATTCGTGAAAACACAAGGTTATCCCTCACCGGGTCTATATTATAAGCTCGAAGGTTGAAAACATCGAACACCATATGGTCAATGTCTTCAACCATCAAACTGATAATAACACCCCCCCCCAAAAAAAGATAAAAGTACCCTAATGGGTTTAACATCCCCGCTATTTAAATATACCAACTACGAGACCGCACTACATTACAGTAAACAGAAATCTCCCCTTACAGAGATTTCCATTTACACGTTCAATATTCTCAGAGTTTGCTATTTTTGTGTCAACAATATCGGATTCGATATTGTCGGCTTTTGAGAATATAATATAGACCCCCCTGACTACAGATGAGCCTGTGTGAAGAGACAGTATTGTGGGACAATACTGAAAGTATAAGCCGCTACAAGGGCCAGTGTTACGTGTATTTTATCTTTAGCTTGTAGGAACAATCAGAGATACAGAATATGAATACAGAATCATAATGATTTATAGAAAGCAAGCAGATAGTGCAGTAATCTACCAGTGTAGCACTTTGCAGGATGCGCAATAGCAAATCCAGCCCCAAACACACCTCCAGGCCAGACTAGGCAGCAGCCGCATGAATATTCATTTGCGGACGGTAGGGGATGTCATTAATATTGAGTACCTGTATAAACACAAAAAGCTATGCTTATAAAATTATTAAAAGACAGTTATTATTACAGACTTACAGAACCTGTGTAACTCCAACACTCTGAATTAAGAAATTCATCAATCATTTGCTATAAAAAACTGCAACAAGACTGTTTATTAAGATAGAATACCGTTACATTTTAGTGCTGAACTGGTCAGCTGGCCTTAAGGCATCCACATCTGTACAGAAGTGGGGGGTGTGGGGGTGCAGGGGGGCTTGCCCCCCAGAAAAAGGAGAAAAAGTTATAATTTCTATGAGGATGGAGTTCATTGTGTGCATGAATATTTAACAATGACATGCAAATTAGCATCTGTACAGAAGCAGGGGTGTGGGGGCACAGTGCCCCACAAGCGGGTGCAGGGGGGCTTGCTTCCCTGAAAAAGGAGAAAAAGTTATAATTTCTATGAGGATGGAGTTCGTTGTGTGCATGAATATTTAGCAATGACATGCAAATTAGCATGCCTGTCAGTCTTCCTTGATATCCCCACCCATTTGGCGTGCCAATCACTGATGGCACGGCCAAAGCTACGCAGAACTCAGTGCAAGGTATTACACTGGTAGATTACCGATGGTGCTTACTTCTTTCTCCCAACTACTCTGACAGTAAGTATGGCTGATGAAAAGCTAATCCCCCTTTAAAAGATGAGACACATCCATGGTGTGATGGCAAGTGCTATGCCAGGTAGAATGGGGTAGGCACAAGGGAAAAGTGATATGAGCAAGTCGATAGAAGCAGAATAAATGTTATTCTAAAGACATGTTATGTTTCTTCAGTTAATCTAAAGTCACTTCCATTGGACGTAAACTATATACTGAAAGTTTAGCTTTGGGTCCATTGAAACTAATGTATCAGCAGACTCAAAAGTTTTTGATATGGAAAATGTAAATTTTAGGGGCATTCACTTCTCAAAAGATAAATTGCAGGCCTTGATGTCCAGAAAGCCTCATGTCTGTCTATCTTTCGAACTTCTATATATCTGTCTATATATCTATCTACCTAAGTTTACTGACTGACAGTACCTTACCAAATAAAATATTACTGTGGAAGGCTCAGGGAGAAAAGGACCAAAATAACACTAATTGCAGTCATTACATGTAATAATTATACAGCAAAAATCCACTAAGTCTGGAACATTATTCCTTAGATGATCAAATAGCTTTTATTTATAAATCAACCAGATTAATCTAGACAATATCAATATTCACAATACAACCCAGTTACATTTTGCAAAGTGTTGAATGATAGTTTATAAATGAGGAGTCAATAATCAGACAAAACTTTTAAAATACAATGTAAAAGGCAAACATTGTAAAATAATCCATTGGAAAGAATAAAAGCTTAATGCATCTTTTTTTTTCAGTTTAAAGGCAGCAGTCAAGGAAGTAGGCAAAGTACATAATGAAGGCACTTTAATTATGCAGATGATACTTGACTAATTATGCAGATGGCACTTGACTAATTATGTAGATGGCACTTTAATTGTGTAGATGGCTCAGCATTACTAGCAGTGTGCTAGTCTGGAACAGTAAATGACCAAATCTTTAAACAGTGCAAAGTGTATGAGAATATATAGATAAAAGGGTGAGAGTAGGTATTTGGTTGTTGTAGGAAGAATGAAAAAGTTGGTAAAACTTATATTGCAGTAAGGCTGGTTTTCAGATGAAAAGAAGTATAAGGCAAAAAGGGTCTGTCATAGAAAGGTAAGAGAAGTTAGTCAAATAAAAAAATATCTTTAAGTGGTCCCTAGCTCACTTACCTCATTAACAAACAAGGAGAAACTTAGGTATGAACAAGCAAACAAGTAAGGAGAAAGGGAAGTCTGGTAGGAAATGACAGCCTATAGGGTGCCAGGGGAAGGGGAGGGGTGAGGTGAGTACTTGAGAAATGATGGGATATGTGATATGGGATGCAGCAAGCTAGCTGTAAAAATGAAGAGGAAGCATATTAAAAAGTTATTAAAAAGAAACAAAATGTCAGGAGAAGAGTAAAATGGGAGCATACATGTGAGGAGATCAGCATAGTGATGGAACAGATGATGTGGTATACAAGGAGGTAAGTGGCAGGAGGGGGGACTAAAGATTGTGGAAAGAGCAAAGAGCGACAATCAGCATTAAAAGTAAAATATAAATGGTTAAATTCAGTGTAATAGGTCCCAAGGTGTGTTGTGGGCTAGTTATTGCACACTAACAGTGTCTGTACAATTCTGTAACATATAGAAATCCTTGTTTAAATCAACTGAGTGGCTAAGAAGCTCTCATATCATTTAATAAGGAGTTCTAAACTTTAGGAACAGAGGCAGGTGATAGTAAACACCTTATTTATGTTGAAGCATACAGAGTTAAATACTGATGGGTACAGCAGACAAATAATATTAAAGCAACCGGGTATTTAGATAAGGTGGTCAGGACACGTAGTATATAGTTTTGTGAAGAGCATGAAGTTTGCTGCTGTTATTTTACATTGAAATTCATGGCACTTGAAGGTTTTCAGTTTTATGAAGTGGGGGCCACATAAAGGATAATCTGTGGGAAGCTTTTTAATACAGCTGTAGTCTATAGAGGGTTTGTTCAGTGCATAGTTATGCATTCCAGTGGTATATTAAATTTAAACAGTAGGAGAGAAACAAATAATGATGGCGCCACTTTTAAATGAATTTAGTCTATAATATAATCCATTATACTGCACAGACATCCCAACTGTTGAATGACTTTAGATGCATGAGTGTTACAGTGTTTGCTGAAGGTTAGTTTGTTGCCAGTAAACATTCCTAGCTAAAGTTCTATAGAGTTTCATTTAGTTTTCAGTTTGTAGAAATAACCTGATGACTGTTTAATTCACAGTTATCGTTGTCTGTGGAGAGAATGGCATAGTCGGCAATAGTCTTTACTTACAGAGCTGTTTATTAAGATCCTTAAATGACTGTTGGAACTGTGCCTGACAGTTGATTTGTGACCTTGCAGAGCACAGTACAGCCATTCACGTATTGTAACAGTCTAACTTTATTACATTCTTGCCATGTCATTAATGAAAGCAGAAATTTGTAATAAACCTATGACCGATCCTTGGAGGATTTCAATGGACTGTGCAGCAATGACCCTTGTTTGCTGTGTTTGTAGAAATCAATTTGTCTAATAATGATGGTACCAGGAAGACAACAGATGCTTAAAGAGTATAAGATGGCTAACTATACCACAAGACCTGGAAGACTCAATATGTGGTTGGCATGCAACATAATTATTAAATAGATTTTGTTATACATTCTGTTGAATGCAGATCAGTGGAGTATGTACCCATGTCCAGGGCAAAATCCATGATAGGAATGGGGCAGAATATATATATATATATATATATATATATATATATATATATATATATATATATATGTGAAAAATATCAGTAACTGAAGAGAATCTACAGATGGATCAGCTTCAGAAAAGATGTAGTTGGTAGTTTGGGTATACAATCCACATAGAAATTTTAAAAGTTTTCAACCATATCAGCACTGGAGGTACTGTCACACATATTAGGGGGAGTGTGGCAGGCATTATCCAAAGGCACAACCTCACTTATGTGTCTGCAAAATAGGAATACTTTAAAAGAATTGGACATAAATGCCAAAACTTGTAGAATAAAGGTCTCCAAAAACAACATACCCAGTGAATTTTGGAACGGATAGCTTAATAAATAATAAAAGTGTTTTTGTAAATGGATATGCCCCTTTGCACGTCTAGCACTTAAATATTCTCACTTTAAAGTTGCATCCCACTAAACTCTGCGATAGTTGGAATAAATAAGTAAGGAAGGTGTGGGGAGAAAACCTTCCATGTTGTGTAGTGTAATAGGACTTGACCACCTACAAAACATGCGATGTACAAAGATGTCCATATGCACAAGTATGTGAAGACTGATATTTTAGTCTCCTGATGTATTGAGACTTCTACATTTTATCCCGACATTATTTATCTATTAACTTTATTTGTTAAAGTCATTACACTGTGAATAGTGACCATATGTTTCTCATTAATGAGATGATTCACATTCAGGAGTAGCTTGATGATCTGTAAGAACTTTTTGCAAAGACAAAATAGGTATTGTGTAGCCTGCTTGTAATGTTGTTTTATGGTCTTCCACTTTCACAGAGTAAAACTAGAGGTAGACATTTTCGTCATACTTAGTGGTATGTCTGCTTCCTTGAACTACACACATAGTATCAGCATAAGGGGTAGTATCTGCTACATACTTAGCATCAGTATAAGGGGTAGTACCTGCTACACACTTAGTATCAGTATAAGGGAAAGTACCTGCTGCACACTTAGTATCAGTATAAGGGAAAGTACCTGCTACACACTTAGTATCAGTATAAGGGAAAGTACCTGCTGCACACTTAGTATCAGTATAAGGGAAAGTACCTGCTACACACTTAGTATCAGTATAAGGGGTAGTACCTGCTACACACTTAGTATCAGTATAAGGGAAAGTACCTGCTGCACACTTAGTATCAGTATAAGGGAAAGTACCTGCTGCACACTTAGTATCAGTATAAGGGAAAGTACCTGCTGCACACTTAGTATCAGTATAAGGGAAAGTACCTGCTACACACTTAGTATCAGTATAAGGGGTAGTACCTGCTACACACTTAGTATCAGTATAAGGGAAAGTACCTGCTACACACTTAGTATCAGTATAAGGGGTAATACCTGCTACACACGTAATATCAGCATAAGTATCAGTATAAGGGAAAGTACCTGCTACACACTTAGTTTCACTATAAAGGGTAGTGCCTGTCATACACTTAGTATCAGTATAAGGGGTAGTACCTGCTACACACGTAGTATCAGTATAAGAGGTAGTACCTGCTGTGCACTTAGTATCAGTATAAGGGGTAGTACCAGCTACACAATTATAATCAGTATAAGGGAACGTACCTACTCCACACTTAGTATCAGTATAAGCGAAAGTACCTGACACACACTTAGTATCAGTATAAAAGGTAAAACCTGTTACACACTTAGTATCAGCATAAGGAGTAGTACCTGCTACACACTTAGTATCAATATAAGGGGTAGTACCTGCTACACACTTAGTATCAGTTTAAGGGGAAAATACCTGCTACACACTTAGTATCACTATAAAGGGTAGTACCTGTCATACACTTAGTATCAGTATAAAGGGTAGTACCTGCTACACACGTAGTATCAGTATAAGGGGTAGTACCTGCTACGCACTTAGTATTACTATAAGGGGTAGTACCAGCTGCACACTTATAATCAGTATAAGGGAATGTACCTGCTACACATTTAATATAAGTAAAAGGGAAAACATCTGCTATACACTTAGTGTCAATATAAAGGGTAGTACCCATCATACACATGGTATCAGTACAAAGGGTAGTACCTGCTATAAACTTAGTATCAGTATAAGGGATAGTACCTGCTACACATGTAGTATCAGAATAAGGGGTAGTACCTGCTACACACTTAGTATCAGTGTAAAGGGTAGCAGCTACCATACACATAGTATCAGTATAAAGGGTAGTACCTGCTACACATGTAGTATCAGTATAAAGAGTAGAACCTGCTACAAACTTAGTAACAGTGTAAGGGGTAGTACCTGCTGCACACTTAGTATCAGTATAAGAGGTAGTACCTGCTACACACTTAGTATCAGTATAATGGGCAGTATCTGCTGCACACTTAGTATCAGTATAAAGGGTAGTGCCTGTTACACACTTAGTATAAAGGGTAGCACCTGCCATACACTTAGTATCAGTATAAGGGGTAGTACCTGCTACACATTTAGTATCAGTATGAAGGGTAGTACCTGCTACACACTTAGTATTGGTATAAAGTGTAGTACCTGCGGGTCTATATTAGAAGAATGAAATCTGAAAACCGTGACACTAACATGGTCGAAACCATATCAGCGAAAGTTTGAAAGAGCGAAGGTATTAACTGAGATCTCCATAGAGAAGATTTCCATTTACTGCACTGTAGTGAGATCTCGGAGTTGGTATATTTAAAGAGCGGGGGGTGTGGGGGGCTTGCCCCCTGCTTAAAACATTCAGGTAGGTTTTTTTGTTCTTTATTGTTTTTTTATTTAATTTTTGACCTTTTGTGAGTTCACTGATATGGTTGGTGTCAACCATGTCAGTGTCCCGGTTTTCAAATTTCATTCTTCTAATATAGACCCATACCTACTACACACTTTAGATGGGCAAATGCATGTAACATATTGTGTATACTTCAGAAAACTGGAGTCATAGTTCTTTGAATGCTTTGAAGTGCAAGCAGAGATTCACGAGTTTGGAGTCAGCATGAATAATAAAATAGGGAGCCCTGTTGATTGTGGTGAACTGTAAGGCAACTTAGCAAAGGCCTAAGAAACGAGTGCTATAGTTTCATGTTGCATGACAAGAAAAAAATCAGATTTGATGCACAGATCACCTGCACTAGCACTGATATAATGTTTTAGTTGCACTATCTACATGAAAGCAGGCTGGATTCCTAAAATCTTCAGCATTGTCACATTATGTGTGATTCATCTTTACAGAATGGCAGCACAGTTAGGGTCATACATTTATAGGTAAGTACTAGGTGGTCAGTCCACAGACAATTGCAAGCCTAGGCAACAAACCATATTCCAAAGTCTGTGTTGGGCCACCCTCATGTAATGGCAATATAGGGGCTGTTTTCCAGGTTTAAGAATATAACCCATGAAGAGGCTTACATTAAGGAAGTTACGCATGGATTTAGATAAGCAATATTTGGTACTGATAATCAGGAAACCTGGTATGTTATCAGGACACATGGATGAGATGTTCTTAGTTTTTGAGAAGGCTGAGAGGACTCATTCCATAGTAATTCTGGGGAGTAGCTTGGACTGTGGAATCTGTGAAATAGCTATGACTGTGGGTGTTGTATATTTGCACTAAGCTTACCAGCTAGGATATTGGCTGTCTCCTTTGGATTACACTTGGCAATATTATTTTGGGCTAGCTCCAAAATTTGTTGTGTGGTGATTCTTAACTTCCTGAAACAGTCAATGAAACAATTGCAGTTATTTGCAGCTTCAGTGGCCATTTTAAGTTTATAGTCAGTTTTGAATTTTTCTAACCCCTAACCTCTTTATTAATTTGCTTAGTTGTGCTCATATAAGTATAATGTGGATAAAATAGTACATCTTATAAACATTATATAATTTATAATTTATATCTGTCACTAAATAGTTTATGTATACAGGTATTCCACCAAAAGGGGTTTGTTTTTAAATTTCACATTATATTTTGTGCAGATATGGACTGCCTTATTGATGCAACTATTTAAATATGAGAAGAAGTCAGAGACATAAGGCAGCTTTAATAAGGAGATTAGTCAGAAGAGAATTGCAACAGCCTTTACTTAAGTCATCAATTAAAGAAAGTTTGCTCTTCAAAGGTTCTAAACTCAGAGGTTTGGAAAGTACCACCTGTTTTAAAGGAAAGGTTCACTGATTCATTGTCTGAATTAACAAGGGTAATCATACATGTGGAGGTGTGTAAAAAGTGGTCATATTTGTGAGGTCAAGATCAAGAGTATTCGGGCCCCTAGTAGGATGGTTAATTATTTGTACAAGGAAGTTAGCATTTATATTATCAATGAAATGTTGGGCATGCTAAACACTAGTAGTGTAGGCCAGCCACTTTTTTGACACATATAGTTAAAATTCCTTAGCTGAAAGGTGCTGGGTTTAATGTGAATTTCAAGCTAATGATTTAAGATAGTTAATGTGGTCAAAAAGAAATATAGATGATATTCTATAGCTAGCTATGAAGTGATAATCTTATTTAGGGTAACTTCAACATTTAGTAGTTCATATCTGAGGTGGCAAGGAGTGAGTTGTGAGGTAATAATATCCTTGACAAATACTGATACTCTCCAGTAATTGCCAGTAAATCTGAGGATATGATAAGCACCAAACCCAGGAATAAAGGAAGCACTTTCATTGCTTTTCATTTCTGAACCATATCCTAGACCTGCAGATTGTTATTTGCATGGAGAAACAAGCTGTTAATGCATAATACTTGTGGATTTCTGAATCATGCTCAACCATATGCTGTTGCTGAGTGTTGTTTTAAAATTAATAATATGAGATAGATCATTACTCAAAGTAATTTAAGTGACACTGGCTGCTTATAGCAGATCATTTTCCATGTTGTTTCCATTCTGATTACATGATCCCAGGCAGTGAGGCTAGGGCAACACACAGGGCCAGCAAACTGGCCTGTTCCAGACAAAAACTTTTACAAGGCAATGGAGGACCAAGTGGGATTCTGGGGCAGGAATAATAAAGGGGCCATAAGGCCCTACCATAACCCAGGAATGTCAAGTTTACATGCTAATCTTAAAGCATTCCACTGCACTGTATTCACCAGGTGACATTATCTCCTCAGCCAGGAACCCAACTCTGACCATCCTTTTAATTGACAAGATAAGAATTTAGTATGTGCCAATACCAGTTTTAATTCTTCATTGTCCTCTTGTATTTTTGGAAAGAAGTCTCCTACCTCTGTAGTTTTCAGACACCCTGCGTGGCATGGCAGTAAGGAAACAAATCCCCCCCATTTCTTTATAAAATGTAATGCCTTCCTTTTCCACTAAGTACTGACTTTTGAGATATTCTTATTTTTTATATCTGTATCCACCAAAACTTTTGCTAATTTTTTTACTAACAACTGACTTTGGAATACTACTTTTTTACTAAGTACTGTCTTTTGGGATACTCATTTTTTCACTATATCTACCAATCATTTTACTATAATCCTCAGCTCTTTCACAAAGTTAACTTACAGAATTCCAACTGCTATTCCTTACCTTTGCTGATTGTTTTTCTGACTGTGTGAGATTGCTATATGGGCCAACTTGCTCCATTCGTGCTGACTCTGCTCTGGCTCACCATGCTTCTCTACCCCACCCCCATTCTCACCCACCCCCACTTTCATTAGATTTATACCCATAGGCAGCATGCATCTCTTTCCTATCCTCCAATCCTCTCCCTCCCCTACCATCTCCCCACCCACATCAACAGCCCTACCCCTATCTACTAAACCTATCGTCTGTTACTCCTCTGTTACATCATATCCTCCTCAGTTGCCTCCCCAAGCCAATCACAACCTCTTCTACCCGTGTATATCTCTATAATCTCTTCCTATCGTGATGAATTACCACTTGATTCTCTACTACTCCTTTCTGTCTATCCTTATCATCCTGGCCTATAAGAGCACAGACATCCACAATTATAACATCTACTACCATCGCTTCCCTACTCAGGCAATCAACTACCCCCAACCCCTGACTAAATCATACAGTCATATCAGCCCACAGCTTTACTCTATTTCCTACTCTTTTCTTTACTGCCTCACACACATACAATCCTCTCACCCCCTTTCCCCACTTTCAGGTTCCATCTCATAAAAAACAGGCAAACTAACATATAACTACACTCCCTATCTCATTTAAAACTGCAAGATGACATCCATCATAACCCTGGCCCAAGCCATGACTCAACTGAAACACAAAAACACCTCTCTAACACTAATCTAAATACTACAAACTGCCACACCCCTGCAACTAATATACAATCCCCATACCAGTCACTTCCAAATCTGATTTTCTAATTACCAACTTCAATGTCAGATGCCTAGTAAATAAAATCACAGAATTTCATGCCATCTTATCCACCTTCTCTCCTGACCATGCTCTTTTAACTGAAACTTGGTTAAAATCACACATCAAGGACTCTGGAATAACTACCCAAAGCTACAACATAATAAGGCAGGATAGACCAAACAAAAGAGGTGGTGTAGCTATTATGTTAAGAAACTAAACACTAACCCACCAGACATCACCAACACTGAAATAATCATAGCACATCTACAAATTAACCCACACAAAGCTATGATTATCATAGCCATGTACCTGCCCCCAGGAAACAATCTTTCCAGCACTGAACTTCTCCTATCCTGGTCAACCTCCACTTTCAGTCAAGAAACTATTATCCTAGGTGACCTTAATCTTGACTGTCTTTCCTGCTCTTCCAACTGCCTGACCAACTTTATCAATCTCTACAGTTATACCCAAATTATAAACTGTCCCACTCAAACAAACATTTTCAAAAAGAGTCTCTGCTTGACTGGATACTAACCAACAAGCCTAACCTGAGCTATCAAGCAGGCTGCCTTCCAATCAGCCTTAGTGACCATACCTGCACTTTTCTAATAAGAAATAAAAATGGACCCAATCAACTACTCCCTTCATCTATACCTGCTGTAAAAACAGTTTTCCCCTGATACTTTTAACCTATTGCTTCAGCAATTCAATTGGTTACCACCAAAACCCCTTGAACTGGACTTTGCAGTGAAATTCTTTAATAACAAATTTCTTAACTTATTAAATACCTTGGCACCCATAAGTCTAATGATACTAAACTTCTTATCAAACAAAGAGATAGAGCTAAGACCCTATACCAAATAACCAAAAACAAAAACAATCAAACCTCATATAAGCAACCAAGGAATCAAGCAAAGAAAAACATAAAGTGTGACAAAACATACTACTTCCAAACCTCTCAACAAAAGTTCCTACACAACCGTCGTAAATTCTGGCAATCTATTAACTACCTCTTAAACCCTGGTAAAATCTCCATCCCTATCCCTTCCACATCCAATAACTCTGAACCCTTAGCATCTCAATTCATCTCTTAATTTATCAACTCGATCACCTCCCTCCTAGATAACCACCAAAACCTACCCGTCTCAGTCCCCTCCTCCACATTTTCTGCCACTAACTCTTTCTCCTTTAAACCTGTCCAAACTTCTTACATAAAAAATCTCCTCAGTAAGCTTAAACTCTGCTACCTTGCTGCTGACCAGCTCCTCAATGAATACTTAAACATCACTGTTCCATCTATCTCCTATCCCCATTTCCATCCTTATCAATCGTTCTATCTCTGAACAATATGTACCTCACCTCTGGAAAATCTCACACATAATCCCACTCCACAAGGGCAGCCCCTCCAGAGAAATCACAAACTATTCTGGAGTTGTAAATGCGTATATAAACTTTGGAACTCTCTTAAAGTACAACTGCAAAAGATGGGTTATCAAAGTTCTACACTGTCATGGGAATTTATGATTCTACACATTCCTCCAAGAGAGCTTTCCAGATCGCAAACTATTATTTGTATGAATATTTTTTTGCTGATGAAACTCTATATAGCCACAAATTGGCTAGAACCACATAAGACATCATGGAATAATTTTAAGCTTGTGGCTATAAAGCATATACTAGCACATAAATTACTTCTGAAACAAACTAACAAAAATATTAATAACCCGAAAATATGGGAAAAGGTTTTCAATATTATATTAGCATGATACTGATTTTAGGAATATATTAAATATAGGAAGCATTTCATGTAGATATTGTATAAATGGTTTGTAGTAGTTATAGTGTATTATGTGTGTGATGTTTATTGTATTTTTGTAATGTTTTTGGAAAATATATTTCAATAAAAATTTATTATGGAAAAAAAAAAAGAAATCACAAACTACCAGCCCATAGCCATCCTCCCACCCATAGCTAAAATCCTAGAGAAATGTATACACCAACAACTTCAAAAGCACCTCACCACTAACAACCTACTATCCCACTCCCAGCATGGCTTTAGACCCAAGCATAGTACTAACACAGCCTTAATATAATTTACTGACACTATTCATCACCTAAAGAACAATGGTCTCCTAGTCTCAGCAATTTTCCTTGACATGTCAAAGAATTTTGACACAGTGTCCCACCAGCTTCTACTAAACAAACTTGCCACCTTCAACCTCAGCACAACACTTACATGGTTTTATAGCTACCTATCCAACCATAAACATGCCACCAAATGGGAAAACAACCTCTCTCCTCTACTGCCAATGTCCACCGGTATACCCCAAGGCTCCATACTTGGACCCGTCCTCTTTATCCTATTTACTAACAGTATAAACTCAGCAACACAACTCACTACAGTCATGCAATACATCAATGATACATCCCTTATCTGCACTCCCCCTCCATACAAGAGCTTCTAGATAAGACTCAAAAAGCATTCAGGAAACTGAAACGTACCTATCTAACCACCAGCTTATTCTAAACCCTAAAAAGATAAAGCTAATTATTTTCACCAACAATCTTCCAAACCTCACTCTACATCTTTCTTTATTCATTCCACCAATGGAACCAAAATTGAACCCTCAAACCATACCAAACTCCTAGGTGTAACTATTGATGACAAGCTGAAATTTGATATTCACATCTCCCTGGCAGTTAATAAAGTATGTGCCAAACTCAAAGCTCTTTACTGTGCAAAACCTTTCCTAACAAACCATGCCAGACTCTCCACAGCTAGATCCCAACTTCTATCTACCCTGCTCTACTGCTCACACATATTTACAAACCTCTGCAAAGCCGATCTAAACAACCTAGCAACCTGCTATAACATAATTGTTGAATTTTCCAGCATTCACCCCCATAAATCTCCCCACTGCCATGCTCTCCAACAATTTAACTGGCTTGAACTTCCAAACCTGTTAACATTAAACCAACTTATCTTCACACACCTAATCATCCACAACCCCAATCAATGCCCTGCACTTTCCACCCTAGTCCAACCTCAGGTCAACACAAGGTCCCTTATATCCTCAGATAATGCTAAAAATAGCCCAGTCATACAACTACCATAGTGACTCCCTTTACTCCAATAAAATACCCAAAACCTGGAATTCCCTCCCCTAACACATTCAGAACTCTCCAAATTATTCTTCCTTTAAAACAAAAGCAAAAAATAAAACATCTCATATCCACCTGGTTTTGCCCTTGTAGTTTCCCCCGGATAACCCATCCTCCATCCTAGTACCTTCACTTTCTTCAGTCATAGGAATTTTTTCTACTTAAGGTCAAGCTCTTTTAGAAAAGTTAAGGTATCTGGTTATGTGTTATGACTATTATTCACTTTGTTATGATTACTTTGTCAACCAATTTCTCATTAGATGTGTTCCTTATTTTTCTGTACTCTGCTAGTATTCATGCACTCAGTTATCTACAGTGCTGAACACAGTATGCTCAGTGATGTCACTTTGTCTCCATTATTATTTCATATACTAAGTATCTGCAGTTTCTGTACAAAATATATTCTGGACTTCCTGAATATACATCTGTTTTCTCTGTTTCTGTATTTCTCTGTACAATTTTTGCATTTTATTTTGTATTTTGTATGTTTGTAATCCCCATTTCTATTTTGTATTTCTATTTTTTTTCTATTAATATTAGACATTACTATTGTGTGTGGAGCTTTTCTCCCTGGGTCTCCACTGAAAATGGGCCAGATGGCCCAGTCGGACACTACCCAGTTAACAAATTTAAATAAATAAATAATAATAAATAACAGACTAATCAGGTACAGGTAGAAGTGCCACTGAGTAAGGTGCTGTAGGGAGGAAAAAAAGAGCATGTTTATTTATTTATTTGTTTGTTTATTTGTATTTGTTTGCTAGGGTAGAACAGTGATCTCCATAGACCTTTTTCACATTCAAACTGGGAGCTGTGTCTGGCTAAGTGACTTTTCTAGAGCTAGAGTGTATTCATTAAGGGGAAAAAATGATCTACTAGAAATGAAGGCTGATTTTAGCTTGGTTTCTTGAATGACCACCAAGAGAAGACTGGAGAGCCAACAATGAAGTTTTGTGAAGGACAGAGAGTTAAGGTGCACCTATAGGAAGTGGTGATGACCCGGTTCCCTAATATAGCAAATACCGATGTCATTATAAAGGTGCAATAGCTTCCTAAGGTAGCATTGCACTAATAAAGCATTATTCAAATCATATAAGCTAAATATATGCAAGAGTATGTTTTACTTACTGAGTAAATCCCTTAACTTTGGATTATCACAGAGAACATTTTTAGCATTGTTAAATAGAATTCGGAAAGCCATCTGTAGAATAGTAGTGGGGATGATGAAAGGAAGATAGAGGTCATGAAATATAGGGTTTAGAATAACCACCTATGAGAGCTGCAGCAATCAGCCAAGTGGAGCCATAGTCATTATGAAAGAGATTAACACTAGCAAGAGTTTGACTTCCGACCAGAAACATGACAAAGCCTGGCACTCAAGTTCTGATGGATCAAATCTGAATTATCTTTTTCAATGTTTATGTACCACAGCTGTGCAATTACCTTTTATTATTCTGCTAGTTGGTAACTGGCAGTTAATGTTACCACATATACTGAGCCTGTGGACTTAGCTCACCTGTTGGCTGACAGGTTCTGTGAAAACTTCACTCACCTGTCCCTGCCATACGTACCCAATGACATTCCTACCACCTGTCCCCTACCTTGCATCTCTAAAGAGCAGGTAGTAAATGCCATCTCTAAGGCCAAAAACACAGCATCTGTGAGACCTGATAATATCCCAGGCTGTATCTTACATGGGCTCCAATATGAATTAGCAACACCATTGGGTATTCTTTTCAATCATAGTCTAAGCACTGGCTTTGTACCAGCTGAATTGAAAACAGCCACCGTTATTCCCTTGCACAAAGATGGTACTTCCACTGACCCTGGGAACTATAGATCTATTAGCCTGACTGGCCTTGTCTGCAAGGCCATGAAGTGAATCATCATGGACCTTATCAACAAAGATACAGGTAATTTCCAAATATTTGACCCAACTTAGTTTGGATTTCGCAAAGGGAGATCATGTCTGTTAAAACTGGTGGACTTATTCGAGGCAGTCACCAAGGCCCTGGATGAAGGAAAATCTGTGCATATAGCCTACCTGGACTTAGCCAAGGCATTTGACACTCTCCCCTACTCAGGCATCATTGACAAACTCACCCAACTAGACAACGACCCTTATATCATTCAATGAGTCACTTTCTGGCTCACTGATAAAACTCATATAGTCAAAACAGGGGAATCCACCTCCAGCAGCAGACCTGTAACCAGTGGTGTTCCCCATGGATCAGTCCTGGGACCTCTACTGTTTGTAATTTATTTCTCTGAAGTACAAGGAAAAACTAAAGGTCTGTGGCTGATAAAGTTTGCTGATGACTGCAAACTGGGAGCGGTCATAGAATCCCCAAATGATGTCAACATCCTACAAAAGGGTCTTACACAAATGACTGGTGCCAAAGTCATGGCCTTAAACTCAGTGCAAAAAATGTATTATCATTACTTTTGGTAAAAGCAATAATTCTGATAATTGCCACATCAGTAGCAACACCTTAAGTATGCACTCAGTGGTGAGAGACCTGGGCACACAGGTTGACAGCAACCTTACCTTTGACCATCATGTCTCCACAGTGGTAAGAATGGCATTCTATATTGCTCATCTCATAAGTAAGGGCATTGCTTCCCGAAAAAAAGTTATAACTTCCCTGTACTCTTTCCTTATCAGGGGAATAATTGAGTACAATGCCTCTTTTGGTATATACCTTTCCAAGCACCTGCAGCAACTAGAGAAACCACAAAGGTTCCTCACAAGGAACATTCAAGGTCTTCAGCATCTGTCCTATGGGGATCATCTGAAATTACTGTCACTTTATTCTGTTTCATACAGACTACTCAGAGGTGATCTATGCCTGCATACAAACCAATCTCTAACCCTGCTTTACTGGAAATGCTGCATATCCTGAAGTCAAATGATACACAGTTTACTAAAATTAACTTGGTATGTGACATTATTAAAACCTGTTTGAGGGACAGATTTGTCACCCAGAGGTCACCACAACTTTCGAACAGACTCCCACTTCACGTTAAACAGACCACCTGTTTGGCCCTTTTCAAATGCAATCTGGACAACTGGAGAGTAAATTCACCCCAGGGAGTTCCACCTGTGTCCCTCTTGAACAGGGGCAATAGGTGCTGATTGTGGAAATAATGGTAAGAACTTAGCTATGCTTGTATGGGCCCTAGGGCCATTAACCTAGTAACTTCCTATGATCCTATGATTCTGTGATCTTATAATCCTATGCTATAGTCCTCTGTCTGCCTACTGTCACTCCCAGGTTGTGGCTGAAATGAGTACCTATGGATCAGACCAGTACTCTGGTCAACAAACTTAAACATAAAATAAACAAAAATAAAAATCTTATTCAGTATTGAGGTTACTAGTATAAAAAATGACAAGCTTAAGCCAGATTTACAAATATTCAGGATAGTGGGGGCTTTATTTGCTGGCCAGGCATTCAGAATATCAAACATGTTGACAAGGTTTCCTAGTTTTGAAAGGTTAATTTTTAAGCCAAGTATATGGAGGCACAGAGGGGTGCTGCAAACAACTAAAAAAAGGCACACATCTTTCAACTCTACTTCATTATTATGAACATACCTCGTTTTGATTCTTTTTTTAAACATTTTTTATTGATTTTCATGAAATAAAATAATACAAGAAATATGATATACAAATATGCACAACATATTTCTTTAAAACATCATAACATGGAACAATAACTATTTACAATGTCCATAACAAATATAATGTCATTGTTGTGATTACATTTTATCTAGTAGTTTTTCAAGCTTCAACCAAGTTAATTTCTTATGTGTTATCTTAGTAGTTCTTTCTGAAATAGTTTGCACCTCCCTATTACATACAAGTTTAGCTAATAGTAAAAAATCTGTAAATGATGGATTTTTTTACACTTCCAATATGACGTAATGATTTTTCTTGCAATTGCAAGCAAGGACCAAAGAAGGTGCACCTGTATTTTGAGGATATGTCTTGGTTTTGTTGCATTGAACAGTAATAATGAGTCAGATACTTCACACGTGTCCGACCACAATGCTTTTATGAAATTTCTGAACTCTATCCAGAATGGAGTTATTATTTTACATGTAAGAAACATGTGTACCCAATCTGAACAAAGTATTTCCTCACATCTCCAACATCTATTAAGATTATTTTTTGATATCAAGTCCATCTTATGTGGGGTAATAAAGCTCCTATGGATGTATTTCCAAGTGAAGATTTTCCAAGAAGGGGATGAAGTTGTGCTACTAATTGATTTAAGTACTAATTCTTTATCACTATAAATGGATTTGTTTATTCTCTCTGTGAAATTCCATAAGGAGTCCTCTGGGATTTGCATATTTGGCTCTTAAAGATTTATATATACTTGACAATGATAGAATATTATTAATGTGTATTTATTTCACAAAGAAGAGAAAGTATTTTAGGTAAAGGTGTTGTGCTGGTGATATGACATATTTTGAATTCATTAACTATGTATTCTCTAAATATTTGTATGTTCAACCAGTTGTTATGCTTTATGTTATACCTGGCCATAAGAGAACATGGTTCGTGGATATTATTATTGCAGATAAACTGGTGCAAGAAAACTAAGCCATTTTCTTCCATTACTTTTATTTTAGATATACTGAAAGAGTCCAGACATGTCTTCGTGTATGCTATGGGAAATATTAAAAATATTAAGCTTTTTGTCATTTGATTTTTGTTTATTATCTTTTTAAAATTATCTAATATATAATTAGTGAAAAAGATTTTTTTTATTCTTATTGTTATTGTAGAAATGGTCTTTGACAACAAGAA
>NC_056733.1:1518561499-1518573999 GCF_019279795.1 Protopterus annectens
AAAAATTTTTTCTTTAAGAAAAGAAGGAAGAGATCTCCACAGTTTGGAATCTAGTACTGAGAATGCATGGTCTGTGCAATGAAGCCTAATCTAGGGGAGGGGGTGCAGGAGAGGACATGAGTGGCCAAGATTTCTATGGTTGCATGTTGATGCATCTCTGAATGATCTGGAGGCTAGTGGGGAAAGTCACATTCTTGATAAGTTTACATAGTTGAGAGGCAGGTAGAAAGTCAACATGTTGTTACACAGACAGCCAGTTAGCCTTTTCAGTTGTTTTAAAGTGGTGTTTATTTCTTGGGGAGAAAGTGATGAATCTGCATGTGGCATTTGAGATGGATTGAATGGATAAATAATTTGTTTTAGACCCTATTCTAGCTGAGTCAGTAAGATACCTTACCTATGGCAATCATACAGGGTCTGGCTAGAAAAAGGCACTCATTCCTGAGTCTGAACCAGTAAGGAGGTTTGTTTTTTTCATATGTGTGGGTCCCGAAGTTGTAGTCTAATGGTGCAGTCATTGCAAGATTCATGTCCCCAGTCTGATGGCCCTGAGCAACACCATAGGAAAGCCAATCCAACTACTATTTGATAGTAAACAGGAAGGGAATTACCTCATGGAGGGAACACAAGAATAGGTACAGTAACAAATATGATGTAGTCAACAGGCACAAAAACTCTGGGGAAGGGAAGAAGAGAAAATGAATGATTTAGGTATACAGACTGCATTTCAGATCTTACCTGAAATAATGGAAACTTTTTATGTACTACTTAAGGACAAGTCAGAGTTTTTTTATTACAGCAGCAGAATCATCCAAAAGTACACAATATTAGGCTTTGGATTTAATACAATTATTAGTTAATGAGTTCTGAAGGGTGGATGTGATGTTACAGTGCTAGGCTTTAATTGTGAAAGCAGTAACCAGAAGCTAGGAAATCAGATTTGTTTAATCCTGCTAAATTAGTCATCTGCAGATTAGGGCTGTTTCCCCCATGCTCCAGGTAAGGACAGAACTGAAATAACTAGGATTTGTGCTATGGGGAAGAAGAGACAGCCCCAGAACTCATTTACTACTGGGCAGCTGAGAAACATGAAAGTTATATGGTTTGAAAAGGCACATGCAGCACAGAGCTTTAGCGTTCTCTATCCTAAAAGGACCCTGTCTGTTGGGGGCCAGTACCATTCATAAAGAAATTATGGGCAGGTTCACCAGAAGGAAAAGTATATTCCTACGGCTGTTAAGAATAGCCAGGTACTAATGCTTAACAGCTGAGTTGTGATTCTGTACATAAGATGTTGCATGAGTTTTCATTAGAGAAAACACAACAGCAGTGCCACAAATATCCATTGTGTGATAGCAGTTAGAGAGTGTAAATGGTTGTATAAGCTGAGGGCTTCTAGTAATATCAAATAGTAGTTGACCGAAAAAGGATAGTAAGGTGAACTTAGGCTGTAAAATATGTTAAATACAAACTGAAAGCAGCATGGCAAATTCAGAGATAATTCTGGAAGTCAGTTCATTTGAGGTGGATTTTTTCTTGGTGGAATTTGAAGGATTTCACAGAAACCTGTCCCAACCAGCCTAATCCAATGGAGCTGAAAGAAGCAAGAAATGGTTAGGGTTATCAGGGGCTTTCCTTAGAACAGTAAATGAGCACTTTACGGGTATCCATTTTTGGTATGGAATTAACTGTTGACAAGACCAAGATGGAGTTAAAACCAGGATGCAAACCACACTGATCTTGTGCCACAATTGTGTTTGTTTATATGTTGTCTTTTTTAATATATTTTGCAAACTGAAGTTGTAGAGAGATGGGTATGAAATCTTGAAATCTGTAAGATTAATTCAGTAAGGGTGCTTTTGTACCGGGACATGAATTGATGCTGTAAATGTTATGCCACTGTCCAGCTCCTGGCTGGATCAACACTATTTGGCACTTATTCTAATTTTTTGCAACATTTTCAAAATTCCATGTCCACCTTTCATGGCACAGACCCACGGTTCCGCCAATAATCCACCCAGCCAATGGGAAACTTAATAGATTTTCCCGCTCTCCCCTCAGGAGAGATTTTCTGACCAACCACCTTCCTTGACAGAGCCTTTTGCTCCCAACCAATCAGCTGGCCCCAGGTTTCAATAGATGACCCAGACCACTGCCCTCTAAATTACATCCAGCTGAGATTTGGCAAAATAAATTTTCCCCGCTGACTTATTCCTCTTTGTAAACTGGCATGAAAATTTTTACTGCTGACTTTTCCCTATGTTATGATTGGTAACTTGGTCTGGCACGGTTCCACCCAGCCCTATGAATAATTACTCTTTTCGCTACAAATGACGACAATTGGGACATCTCTACTGTGGCACAGCCACCACTGATGGAAAGATATCATAGCAGACTATGCCAACCCACACCCCCCCCCCATAACATTTGAGCACATATTTTCCTGCTGAATGTATCCCCACTCCCGTTTGGTCAACAACACAACCTCCTCGAGCATCATTGTCTCATCACAGTGACCTCCACAATTGGCCACTTTAGACTGACCAAATTGTGAATCAGGCTCCTAGGCTTCTCATTCCTATTGGCCATTAAAATTACCCACTTAGCCTATCATAGTATTCAGACATCACTCCAATCACGGGTAACCTCTATGAGCTGAAGCCCAATCACATGTCCCCTCCACTCTACCCATTGAGCATTGCCTTAGACCCTTTAGATCAGTAAAGTAAAAACTTTAGGCCTATAATAACCACTGCCTCTGTACCTTGGAACCAATCACCACCCAAGTTTTTTGCTTAACCTTGATTTATCCAATAAAATTAATGTAATGTTTTTATGAATGAATACATTATAACAGATTGTATAGGTATAAAAACATGGTATAACAAAAATAAAAGGTTTAAACAGTGCTTGCATGTCCTGCTTTTAATACTTGGTTTAACACAATAAAGTCTGTTTGTTGGAACGTACATTTTATTTCTTGAGTGAAAAGTTGGCACTGACGTCGATAAAGTTTTTTGAGGCTAAAAGATTAATGGATAAGTAAGACCCTCACCAGATTGGAACTTTGATGTTAGTTCTCTACGTTTTTATTTTTGTTGAAATCTACTGGGTTTATTTTTTGAAAAGCTACACGGCTGTCACAGCAAGGCAAACACAGAGATAACCCAAAGCTTGGCACTGGCTTCAAACTGTGCCTTTGTAATGTAAAACTAAACTTCCTATACTAGGTTTATATGCCTCTTCTCCTGGGTCTTGGATGCAGTGTGTCTGCTGACTGCTGGTCTACATACCCAGTTAATTAATGCTCTGACATGCAGCCAACCAACAATATTACTTATCTCATGCAGAAAACATGACTTGAGATTCCAGAACATAAGGCCAGCATATGCTCTTTTCTGCTGTAACTAAAGAAATTGGTGG
The DNA here is from genome assembly GCF_019279795.1 of Protopterus annectens. Classification (NCBI taxonomy): domain Eukaryota; kingdom Metazoa; phylum Chordata; order Ceratodontiformes; family Protopteridae; genus Protopterus; species Protopterus annectens. The sequence continues at coordinate 1,518,564,923 of NC_056733.1, forward strand.
CAATCCCTTGTCATTCCCCAGATGACTGACAGGGGTCTGCTCTTTGATCTTGATTCAGGAAGGCTCTGTGCACTGCTTTGGGATTTGAACTTAGTCCACCACTCTTCAGGCACCGATACCTGATTTACCATAGAGAAAGGAATGGTATTAAACAGACTATCAGCTGCTATAGTCAAAGACACTAATGTTTTTTTTATTAACATCTTCATTTAAATTTCTTTATCTGACATGGGAAAAGTCTACTAAACTGACTTACACAAATATAAATAAAATGGCATGGCATTCTGAGCTCTGATAGCAACAGAGCAAAAAAAAAAACAGACAAAAACGAAAAAAAAAATCTACTTAGTTTCTAGTAGAGTTCAGAATTTGCATCCTGTCAAGAATTTCAGATTAAATATGCAGCATAACACATGTATGCATTTATTTATCTCTTCCCTCTGTCTCTTTCTCTCGCTCTCCTATCTTCAGCATTTACTAATTCTGTGTAAACATTAAACATTAGCTGGGCTAATGAGCCCTTTATCTTGTTGAAAACTTTTAATTTTCATCAGAATATCAAAAAGAGGCTATTTTGCAGTTTCTTTGTTTTTGAGTGGTCATTAAAGTGATTTGCCAACATATGGATATTTAACTTACAGCTATATGTGATGCATAAACTGCCAAACAGTGCCTTCTTTTTGACTTGTTCTTAACATAGAAAAATGCTTTTAAAAGGCACGTTTTCCATACCCTGATATCACTGATGAAAAACAGGGAAGCTTAACCTCAGTGATGTTCATGGTGGGGAAAACATGAGATACCTCCACAGACTTTAATTGATGCATCACCATGCATGTGTGGAGGTGCGCTATTAAGGTCCACTGATGTACAAGTTAACATCACAATTGGAAAAAAAATTGTGCAAAAATGTAGGGAAGGACATATGGGAAAATATTTCACAGCACTTAACTCATCAAATGTTATGATATACATATTAAGATCTATCACTTTTGCTAGGTTACATAGTTTATTCTGAGGTGCACATATCATTTTATCAACAACTGCTGTAACTAGTTTGCCTTGTTTTATATTCAGCAAATTTAAAATCAAATGCAAAATCATGGATATTGTGCAAAAGTAGTGACAACTTAGTGGTGTGTCTAGGTCTGTTTAAAATTCTGCGCTTGTTAATATGTGGTAGTATTTTAAAATAGGATCATTCACTTTATCTTCTTTCAAGTACTCAACTAGCACCTCAGTTTCTGATTACTGTTTGCAACGTAAAAAGCATGGATAGCCATATGGCTGCCAAGAGGTCTGAAAGCAACAGATCCATTTTCTGAAGCATTGTTAAAATCTTGAAATTTGCATTGTTTTATTCTGGACTAACAAAACATTGGCTATACCATTTTCAGAATTGATTTTCAACAGTTTGCATTAACTTGACCTCTTCTCCATGGTTCACAAATTTCCAAATCCTCACAATGTGAAGCACAGTGTTGTTCAGATAAATCTGGCATACAGTAATTATTTTAAATTCCAAGTAGTGAGACTGAATGTTCAGACTCGGAGACATATATAGAAAGTTTGATATTGGCATGTCTCAAAATATTCCATTTTCTTCGAGGTATGGTACTGTCAAAGTTATAAGCTGTGGGAGTGCAGGAGAATTTAACCCTGAAAAAATAACTAAGTTAGAATTGTAATTGCCAACATTTACTGTTTTTCTTTAGTTTTGCTGTTATTTTTCATAATTAAATGGCTCAAATGTGGGGTCTGGGAATTATGATTCAAAGCCATGGTATATCCCACTTTTCTTGTGTTGCTACAACATTAATTTTGTCCTACATCTCTCACACATCATCTGATGCAGGTATCACCGTTTTCTTTCTATGTCATTTTTGCTTTTATGCTTGTTGACAATCAATCCACCCTCCAACTGGACATGAACCATTCATTTCTTGTAATAATGGGAATCTCTGCTTAGTTCCAAGGTGAGAGAGCTGTCTGGTTGGCATCATTCAAGCAGACATGAAGGTATTTTGTGCCCTTTCAGGCATCCTGGCATTTCAGAGCATTTTCTAATGGCCAAACTGCAGCCTTGGGCAGAGAGACATGATTTGTCTCATCACAGAGGCCAACAATGTTTTCCCCATGTGAATGCATATTCCTCACATCCACATTGGAGGCCACCACCCATCAGTGGCTTGTTTGGCCTAATACCCACATCAAACCACATATTTGCATCCAAACCCCTCGTCAGAGGGACTTATGCAGTATGTAGCCAGCCTTGCATTGTCATCCCATCCAGAATAAGTTTTATCCCTGTACATTGTTTGTTTGTCTTTCGGCTTTTCCCAGTTAGGGGTCGCCACAGAGGAACTCCGGTCCGCTAATGATTGGCAGTTGTTTTTTATGGTGTCGAGTTTCCAGCCCGATTCCCAACCCTCAGCGAAGGCACACCCATTCAATGCATGTCTTTCGAACGCCCATTTGACTGCTGGGAGGACATGCAGACTCCACACAGAAAGCACTCCCAACCCAAGCCGAGAATCGAATGGGAGAACCTCTTGCTGTGAGGCAGCAACGCTACCGCTGCACCACCGAGGAAGTAAATTTTATCCATGTACATTACCTGAGCTAAATATTATCGAGTTTCACAAGACAGAGAATGTATGACGCATAACAGTAGGTATGCTGGGGTTTTTTTTGTATTAATGCGACCTTGGAGTTGGTATATATAAGTAGCGGTGGTTTGGGGGCACAGCCCCCTACATGGGAAGTGCAAGGGGCCTTGCCCCCTGCTTATATGTAATTTAGTTGGGTTTTGTTTGTGTGTGTGTTCTGTAGGTTTGTTATGGTGTAGGGAGGAAGGTCTTGTATGTGTTTTGTTTGTGTGGTGGAAGGTGTATTACAAATCTGAGCATCGCATACTGAAAATTTGGTATTATGAACTTTCAGTATAGTGACATTCATTTTTTTACTTTTTCGTTGCAGTGTACTTTCGATATTTTCATCTTGAGATACTGAAATTTGATATTTCAGTATTTCGAGATTTGAAAGTAGACCCATATACACACACACACACACACACACACACACATACACACACACACACACACACACACATATATATATATATATATATATATATATATATATATATATATATATATATGTATATTTATATATTAAGCTTTTACCAGTGTGTATCTACCAAAGTTAGGAAAGCATTACCTGTAGGTCATATGATTCTGAAAGGTATGTCTGTAGTCATTCCACTGAGAACATTATTTATTTAAATAAAATACTGAGTTGTGTAGTGGTTAAATATGTCACCTGAAAGAAATCAAAAATGTGCAATGATTTCTTATTAGAAAAATTAAAGGTTTGGAAAACTTGAACTATTCAAAAAGGATCCAGGAACTGTCATCATATTGTGTTTCTCAAAGTTACTAAGATATGACCTTTGGCAGGTCCATAAGGCAATATCCAATTTATTTCCATTTGAAAGGAAACCTAATACTTAAAATAAATGCCAATAAAAAGTGACAGATACAGTACATAATTCCTTCCAAGAAATGAGCTTCCAATTTCTATCAGGAGAATTCATTCACTAACTTACTTCAAAACTAATGTTGACACACACACACACACATACACACATATATTTATATATATATATATATATATATATATATATATATATATATATATATATATATATGGATTCCCTTCATAACCTTGAAATACTGAAATATTGAATTTCAGTATCTTCAGACTATAAAGCCGAAAAACTCACAAACCCAAAAACCCATAACTGCAAAATTCAAAACCGCAAACATCAAAACACTACACCACACATACACACAAATGCACCCACCTCCCAACACAACAACAAAGCAAAACAACACACACGAACAAAACAAAATAAACACACACACCCCTACCCTTCATATAAGCAGGGGGCAAGCCCCCCTGCACCCCCACACACCACCCCTACTTATATATTCTAACTCCGAGGTCGCACTTCACAGACAATCATAGGAAAACCACCACTGCACAATCTACATTCCCCTCACACACACACACACACACACATCACATACATACAAACACTGCCATTCCCAACAGTTACACACTCACATTCCCACTTACATACCATACCCTACACCTACAACTTGCAAACACATTAACATACACTAAAGTCCCTACCCAAAACCCTTTAAATATAAACACTTACATGTAACACAGCACACACCAGAACCATAGTACACCACCAGAACTGCTGATTTGACTTTTCTGGAATTTGGTTATGTCGTATTCACACTTCTGGGGTTTTGCTATTTTGGGTTTTCGACTTTATAGTCTCAAGATACTGAAATTCAATATTTCAGTATTTTGAAATTATGAAGTGAACCTATATGTGTGTGTGTATATATATATATATATATATATATATATATATATATATATATAGATATATATATAAATATATATATATATATATATAGATATATATATATATACATATGTGAAATAGAAAATGTCAACAAGAGAATATGACAATCAAGCTTGAAGGCTGGTAAGTCATAAGCTTGACAACTTAGCCGATGAAACTATGATCCTATTCCAGAAATGCCTTGGTACCTGTGAGCTGTGGGGGGGGGGTGTATATGCATGCATATACATGTGCATACATATTCAAAAACACACACATATACCTTCATACCTTCATATGTATAAATACATATGTACACTTACATATGCATATATATATATATATATATATATATATATATATATATATATATATATATATATATATATAAATCACACACACACACACACACACACACACACACATATATATATATATATATATATATATATATATATATATATATACACACACACACACATACTATATATATACGTGCTTTAGCGTGATTTAACGCGGAGTTGCCACTAGAGCAGCATCGGGCAGTGCCGGTTAAACAAGGTTAAACTCTTTCTGGCTCCAGAAAGTCTGTTCTTCAATTTTTCCCTTAGAACTGCTCTGTTAGGAACCTAAACAGTTTACACCTACACTAAAAAGTGCAGCACTTGTTCCAAATAGCTTTTTCTTCTCAAAAAGTTCAGCACTTGTCTTATAAGCATATCCCTTGTCTTATAAGCATTCTCTTTGCAGGTCAAGCACTCCTATATTATACAAATCTCTCACTAGCAAAACCCCCAGGAGTGCCCACTTCCCTGCTAAGCCCACTACTTTTCTGTCTCATACCAACTCATAATTCTTTCTAGCATGTCAAGGGTCAGATGCTGGCGTCCTCTCCTGCCCATTTGGTGAATCTGGGAATTCTGAGACAATGTTACAATTGCCTCATGTACACGGACAACCATCTCCTCCTCCCATGTAACACTAACACTTGTGAGATGCAGCTATTTAGCCAGACTGGAGGCTGAGCTCTCTCAACTCAGGACTGGCAAGACCAGGCAGGAGGAGAAGGCAACTACACACACCACAATACCAGTCTCACATAACTCAACCACACCACTGAATCAAACACATAAACACACTAAGACATACTCGGAGGCTCTGAGTAAAAATTTACCTAAACAGCAGAGGCCTCCAAAGCAGACACCCAAGCAACTGCAAACTCAATACACCACCCAAACAACACATAAACAACAAAATCAGTGTGCAAAGCAGTCACTGCCCTTAAGGCCAAATACAACACCAAACATACTTGTCATAGGTGACTCCATAGTCAGACACACTGACGTCCCGCTCACCAGACTGAGTAAGGAGAAGGTCACAGTAAGCTGCCTGTCGGGCGCTAGAATCTGCCACATAACACAAGCACTCAGGTCTCTCAACAGCAGGTACAAGTACGACTCAGTCATTGTCCACGCTGGTGTCAACGACCTGAGACGCACCTCCTGACTACATGAAAAGAGACATTGAGGAGCTCTCTGATTATGTAGCCCAGGCAGGTATGACCCTGACCTTGAGCAGTATCCTACCTTCACCTAGAATGATGCCACAATACAGTGATAAGATGATCAGCTTTAATAATTGGCTTAAATTCTGGTGTCATTCAAAGGGGATCCAATGTCTGTCTGCCTGGGATGACATGCTGACAAGCCACGCTGCTTCGCAAGGGACGGCTTGCACCTGTCACCCTAGGCTTCCGGATATTGGCAAAGGCTCTTGCCACCCCATAGTGCCTTTTAGGCAAGGCTCAAATTCTAAACCTACCACCCTAGAACACAAAAGTAAAAAACTAAGGGTAATGCTGCTCAATGCCAGAAGTCTCAATCTCAAGATGCACGCACTCGAGGCCCTTCTCAGTATGGAGAACATCGATGTCTGTGCTGTGACAGAAACCTGGTTCAAGGCTCCTGAGAGCACCCCAGCACTAGCAGGTTTCACCTCATATCATGCGTTCCGGCCCCAAAATCCGGACACACCAAGAAAGGAGGGGGGGTGTCCATATTCATAAAGGACACCCACACCTCAAGGTTGGTGGCAACGCATGATGCATCGGAGACCATCCAGGTGCAATTAACCATAGGCAAGACTGCTCTGCAATTTATAGCATGTTACAGGCCACCCTCTCAAACTCAGGAACCTCACATGGCCTTCCTGAAAACCATGGAGGGGATAAATGTATCTCCAAACACCATCATACTAGGTGACTTCAACTACCCTAATATAGACTGGGAACACTACTCAAGCCCAAACACTCTAGCCCAAAGGTTCCTGGAGTTCATAAACTCAAATGCCATGGAACAACTAGTCACCATCCTCACAAGAGGAGAAAACATACTTGATCTCATCATCACGAACATGGGATCACAATGTTCAACACCGGAAGTATACCCCTCACTGGTAAGATCAGATCATAAACTAATCTCGCTGGAGGTCCTCATCCCGCCCCACCTGAAATAAAAAAGACCACAGTGAAAAACTTCTCAAAAGCCGACTTCACACTTCTAAAAACTAGTGTGGTCTCCTTTAAGGCCCCTGAGCCAGTGGTAAACATTACTCAAACCGCTGAATCACTTACAAATGCCTTCTACCAGCACCTACAGGACTGCATGGATCAGGCAATCCCAAACAAAACTAAGACTCTTTGTACCAAAGGCAAGCGTCCAGTCTGGTGGACCCCAGCCATAAACAAGCTCTACAACAAAAGGAGGAAGCTACTACAAGATAGAGCAAAATCCTTGAAAGGTAAGACACCTTGATCATTATAAGTAAAAACTAAGAGTTTCATGAAATCATCCAAGGCAAATTTTGAGAGAAAAATCGCCAAGGATTCAAAAGACAATCATAAGGCCTTCTTTAGCTATGTTAGAAACCTAGGAGGAAACTCCCAGATATGCTCAGAATTAGTTCAAAATGATGTGAAGATTACTGAACCCACACACATTGCCAACATACTGGCTGACAGGTGCAGTGCAAACTTCTCCCCCTCCCCAAAGGAGAGATATCTATACCAGAGGATTGTAGCCCCCAAACATCTCCAACGCCCAGGTTAGAACTGCTCTCCAAAGCAAAACACAGCATCCATGGGACCGGATGGTGTCCCCGGCTGTGTGCTCCATGAACTCAATGAGGAATTAAACCCGCAGTTAGGACAGCTGTTTAATCTTAGCCTCACCTCAGGATACGCACTCAAGGAGTGGCGCAGCGACTGTGGTCCCACTTCACAAGGGCGGTGCCTCCACCGACCCTGAAATTACCGTCCCATTAGCTTGACAAGCCTTATCTGCAAAGCCATGGAGAGGATCATAATGGAACTCATAAATAAAGACATAGGGAACTTGCAGACTTTGGATCCAACCCAGTTTGGCTTTGTCAAAGGCAGATCATGCCTTTTAAACTTGGTTGACTTTTTCGAGACAGTCACCAAGGCCATTGATGAGGGAAAGTCAGTCCATACAGCCTACCTTGACCTGGCAAAGGCCTTCGACACAATACCCCACTCAGGTATCATCAAAAACTCATCAGCTTGAATGTAAACCCATACATCACAAGATGGGTTGCAAACTGGCTAAGTGACAGAACCCACAGGGTCAGAGTTGCTGGAGCCATGTCAGACTCAAAGCCTGTCACAAGTGGTGTCCCACAGGGCTCAGTCCTGGGTCCACTCTTGTTCGGCATCTACTTTTCTGAAGTACAAGCAAACACAGGAGGGTTATGGCTGACAAAGTTTGCAGATGACTGCAAACTGGGCCATAGTCGAAAACACATCTGACACAGATATCCTTCAGAAGGGCCTCACAGAAACGGATAACTGGTGCCAGAGCCATGGCCTAAAGTTAAATGCCAAGAAATGCATAGTCATACCCTTCGGGAAAAACAAGGTTACCCCTAGCTACCATATAGGTGGCAATCCACTGAGCACAGAAGAAGTCATCAGGGATCTGGGGACCCAGGTTGACAGTAGCCTTCGTTTGACACTCATGTTGCTAAAGTAGTTAGGAAAACCTTCTACATTGCCCACCTGATCATGAAGGGATTCACTTCTAGATCAAGGGAGGTCATCGCACCCCTGTACTCATCACTCATTAGACCTATGATTGAGTACAATGCCCCATTCGGAATGTATCTGACCAGACACCTGCAGCAGCTGGAAAGGCCCCAAAAGTTCCTCACCAAAAGGATAAAGGGTCTCAAAAATATGTCTTATGCTGCCCGACTGAAAGAACTCCAGCTCTATTCAGTCTCATACCACTTGCTCAGAGGTGACCTGTGCCTGACATATAAGGCCATGTCAAACCCTGATTTGATGAATATGCTTCACCTCAAAAATCTAGATCCCTCAGAACCACAAGGGCGGGAGACTTAAACCTTGACACGGTTATTAATAGAACATGCTGGAGGGACAGATTCATCACCCAGAGACTCCCTATGCTGTGGAACAAAATCCCGGTACATGTGAGGCAGAGCACCTCGCTGGCCTTGTTCAAGAGGAATCTTGACCAATGGATGGGGATCGCAGATATACCCCAGGGATTACTTCAGTGTCACTGCTTGACAGAGGCACAGCAAAATAATAGGCATAGTTTTATTCAAACTAAAG
>NC_056733.1:1518578999-1518608719 GCF_019279795.1 Protopterus annectens
ATCATAAGAGGTACCTGATGCTGAACATTACATCCATAGAAAGGCATGACCATCACTCAGTTGTCAGGTTGTGTACTCTGCAGATAGTCTCATAATCAGTATCTTGGCAACACACCCCAGTAGTGTGCATGATGCAGCAATATGGAGGGGAAAGCAGTCTGAGGGCACTTTACAACAAGGTGAAATTCCTGATGGGCTCCTACTTGGAAAGTACATAAAAACAGCTGTGATTTCATCAGAATCTGGGCCTGTCAGCAGTAAGCATGAGAACTAAATACATGTTTTCCCTTCCTATAAACAGGTATCTGTGGTTATTCAATGGAGCCTTGGATTATATGAAACCATAAAGATCCCCATCAACATATGCTAAGGTTGCATACAAAAGAGCTCACACCACAACACAGAACCTCACTCTGCATGTGTTTGGTGTGCTGAAAGCAAGATTAAGATGCCTGAACACATGCAGGGGTGCACTCCAGTATATAACAGAAAAGGCATCACAGGTGGTCACCATGTGTGCTATGCTGCACATCATGTTAACATCAAAATACTGTGGCTTGCCAACTTTAGCTGTGGGTGACCTACCCAAAGAACCTTATATGTCTAACATGGACTTATCATGGCTGTCATAGATGATCAGGAGGATACAAGGATGCTCAGGCAACAAGGCAGCATCTGGCTCACAACTTTGAGTTATGGCAAGCCACACATACATAAGTACACAAACAAAGCACTGATGTTCGAATAGTGTTGCCCCATTACAGCAGCAAGAAAACAACTACTACAAAAAGGCCATTAGTTGTCCATATCCACAATATCAACTGCAGAACCTTATATACCTATATGTGCTATAGAAATGAACATGTCTGGATGGCTACAGAATAACATCCACAACAGTACCACTGTAGGCAAGGTACATCGCCAAAGGTGACCATATTGACATATGTGTGATACACCTTAGGTGCGCACAACAGAAGGTGGTGTTGGCATGGTAGGATGTCATCATACATATAATTAGTGTATGCAGGTAGCAGTATAACTGTCATCATCTCACTAAATATAGGATCGTACATTGAGAGGGACAGTAGCATAACCGACAGAACCTAATAGTAGGAGTTCTACAATACACTGAGATGCAATAAACATGTTATCAGAATGTGTAACACCATAGTACACCACCTTGTGCAGCAGACAGCAACTGCAATAGTGACAACAGAGCGAGGACTGACAACAAAGAGACATAACAGACAAGGCACATATAAGTATTAAAAGATATGCCTGAACTGAACTGCCACACATAAAGCAACACTATAATGTGCAGGTGGGTGCAACGATGTAAGTCAGTCAGATGAACAAATATGTGCAATTCAACAAAGCATGCATGTCAGGCATTACACATCAGACCTGAAACATGCAGCATTGTATGGAATACATCAACACAGATATAAATGTGTGTGTAAGCAGGTATGTATGGAAAGCCACACATGGGAAGTACACTTCAGCAAGAAGATATCAAAGGTGAATATATAAACACTGGTGTATGTTGTGCTGAGTGCAAGACATGTGTAGTAACAGAATAAAGTGCTACAAGTATCACTGTTATGCACAATGAAGTATACCTGTGCATGCAGGTATGGTATGCAACATTGGAATGTATAGCATATAAATCAATGCTGTAAGAATAAGGTAATATGCTGATAATTGTGATAAATGCTTGCTGTATGTCAACTAACAAGAGCTGCTCAAATGGAAGCAATGTGAATGTCAGATTTAGCCATGCAGTTGTCAATATATTGCCTAAAATATCACAATGACAAATAGATACAACATAACATAACATGAAGGCAGTCACTAATGCCAGCTAAATGAGGATAAATAGCCTGTGGCATTAGACAATGAAGGTCATTAATATGTAAAGTAGGCAGTGGTCAGCACAGCAGTCATCATTGCCACAGAGTTAGAATTACACAATAGGACACACATTTAATTATTTGACAGTGTTACAGTATTACAGTAATGTAGTCTAGGGCACTCATGTTGATGGCTTATACCTCAGTCTTGGCTGCCCCAGCCATGTCCAGAAACAATATGCCCACAGTGCGGTACTGAGGAGCTGGATGTGATGACTGTATCAAGTTGGGACACATTGTGGGTATGAACAATGTGTGATGTGTCTAGCTGGACTTGACAGCTGGGTTTTGAATAGGGCTTCCAACAGCAGATATGGTTGCATGACACAGTATAGACAATGATATCTGATGGCCATGTGTCGGTCTACTAAGAGGGGGGTCTGAATCTCACTACTGGAGGTAATCTGATCATGTGGGTTAGGACACATGACACCCAGTGTGTACTACAACACTGATCTGGCACCATCGTAACAAGGCTTTCGACAGAGCATGCAACAGATACCATGCTATCTTGCTGTGCAGCCAATGCTGTCTTGACCTCTTCATGACTTCACACGTGACCTTCATGTAATATATACAGTTGGTGTGCTACATAATCTGTAGCATGAGCAATTTCTCACAGGCCATTGTGAATGTTTATGAGTCTGTAAAAGTAAGTGTACACCATTTTACAAGTATCCATGCAAATCAGCTACATTCTGACATTGTTTTCCATAAGACAAATGTCCTATGCAGGGGAATGAAATAACTTTACTCATAAAGGTCACGGTGACACTCACCAGGTTTGCATCCTCAGATGACGCTATTACCTTTCTACATAGTGTTAAACCTGTAGGTTATAGTGGAACACAAGCAACAAGGGAGCACATCTTAGTATTAACATCAAGCAGAGGGAGGCAAAGGATATTCTTCAACCTTAATGAGTACAGGGACATGCACCAGATGTGTGACAGCATTATCCAGATGCTGATGGCCCTGTGCAAATGAATAAAACAACATTACACATAAAGGTCAAAGTGACACTTAAACATATCACAGTACAGCAACTATTTAAACTAGTTTACCAGGTCTGTCATCCTTGGATGAGGCTATTATCCATCTATGTAGTGTTGAACCTATAGTTTGTAGCTGAATACAAGTAAAATGGGAGTACATCTCACTCTTAAAATCAAGTTCCAGTGGGCAAATTATATTCATCAGCCTAAATGAGTACAGTGACTCATGCCTGATGTGTGATGGCATTGGCCAGATGTTGATGGTCATGTGCAAGAGAAAAAAACAACATTACACATGGTTCTGACAATGTCACCTTTACAGTGTATGTTTAATTTAACTTGCTAGTAGTCTTGCCAGGTCTTCCCTCAGCGATGATCTTCAGGAGTACATGATGCTGATGTACTGCTGTGACATGCATAAAAACAGATAAGATGTGTATGAAAGAATGTCTGTGACTGACAATTGGATTATGCTGTTATGTTTATGAATAGTAGGCATTTCTGTATGTTCTACAGCAACCACCAAACAAAAAAAAAAAAACAGCAAAATACAACCCAAGGGTGATCCACAAGTTTATTTTGTAACACACTTTCTTCCTCTGACGTCTCAGCCATAGTCTTCAAGGAGTAAAAAACCATAGGAGCACACACATTTTATATACTAACAGATAACAATTGGATAATTGGTTAATTACCCACTTAAAAAAATTATCAAGTTAATACAATAAAACAATAAAATAATTACATTAATACCCTCCAATTCATTTCTTCATTTAATCCTTGAGGGTACAAAGTGCCAAACTTTAAAATACAAATAGCCTCTTTAAATAATAATTGTTGTTTGAGACTATTAGCATCAAAACAAGGAACACTCACTTTTTCCAACACTGTTCCTTTTAACCCCTCATTTTTACCTTGATGGATTTTTTTAAAATGCATAGCCACAGAGCTTTCCTCTTTATTATTGGCAATGTCTCTAGCATGTTCCATTAATCTGACTTTAAATGCCCTTTTGGTTTCACCAATATAAAATTGGTTACATGGACATTTGAGTGCATAAATAACACCCTCAGAATTACAAGTAAAATGATCCCATGTATTAAAAAATACATTATTCATATGGGGGAAACTCTTCACTATAAACTTGCAAGTCTTACATTTACCACACGTGGAGGTCCCACTAGATAGTACACTATGTTCTAAATGTATAGAAGGCATAGAAAATTTACTCCTAACCAAAACATTCTGTATATTTTTACCTCTTCCAAAGGAAAACCCTAATTTTCATTTAACCAAACTGACACATTACTAAGGGAATTAAAATATTCCCAATAATTCCCACCAATCTCATCAGTTCAATACTAAAGCACCCATATGCAGTAACAAAATACAACATGTTACACTGTTTCCTCATCCTATTATTAGGAGAAACAGTATATATTTTATGGGTACTACCCCTTGTTTTTCTACAGTTGCTTTTAAAAAACTTTTTACAGCTTTTATCAATCAACTCATTGCTGTAGCCCCTTCACTTAAGCAACTCCACAGTTTTATCCAATTCTTTTACAAAAGCATGCTCATTATTGCATAATCTAGAAATCCTAAGTATTTCACTAAAAGGTAAAGCATCCAGTGTATGGGGAGGGTGACAGCTCTGTCCATGTACATATTGTGTCCCTTCATCAAATTTTCTATTAACTGATGTCTCCAAGTTTTTACCATCCATAATATTCAATACGACGACATCCAAAAAAGAAATGCTCGTCCCAATTTTGAGACCATCAAATTCCAGAAGAAATCTATTTATATGCAACTCAGAAATAAATTTCTCAACCAAAGCCTTGCCACCTTGTACCAAAAATATCAAGTCATCTATAAACCTATAGTATCTTATAACATATTTGTGAAAAACAAATTTCCTATATAGATATTCAGACTCAAAAAGATCCATAGCCAAATTGGCATACATGGGGGCAAAAGCTGCCCCCATGGCAGTCCCTTGTTTTTGTCTATATAGATTATTATTAAACTCAAAAAAATTATGTGTTAAGCAGAAATGTATGTGTTCTATTATATAGTCAGTAACCGGACTATTACCTAAAAAGAATTTAACAGCCTTAATTCCAAATTCATGTCTAATATTTGTATAGAGGCTCTTTACATCGAGTGTAACCCAATACATTTGATCATTCCACTCAACATTTTTAATTTTATCTAAAAAATCAAAAACATCACAAATATAAGAAGGTAAAGTTTTAACTGTAGGTAATAGATAACTATGTAAAAAAAGACCTATATTATGCAAGAAATAATTACAGCCTGAAACAATAGGTCTCCCCGGAGGTTGTGTTAAGCTTTTGTGTATCTTGGGAAGGCAATAGAATAGGGCCATCCTACAGCCCTCCATATAAAATTTCTTGTTGATATCTATTTCCGAGAAATAACCCAATCTTTGTCCTTTCCCAAGTAGTTCAACATATTCAGACATTGAATTATTATACACAGATACATCCGTCTTTTCATAAATGTTACTATCCTTCAGATGTTCCTCACACATTGTCAAATACTGTGAATAATGCATTACAACAAGCTTATTCCCTTTATCTGAAGGTTTAAATACAATCTCCCTCATTTTACTCAACACATGTAGAGCTTTCCATTCTTTCAGGGACAAATTGCATTGAATATCAGCCTTATGTTTCATAGACTCAGTGTACGCACTTTCAATAGCAAAATTCAGCAAATTTGATAGGTGCACAACATCATTATTCAGAACAGATGGCATAAAACGGCTTTTGTGTGTAACATATTCAGTATCCAATTTACAATATGCATTACATATACTATCTGAGTTGCAAGTATGAGAACTTTCCAAGGAAGACTCAAGACTATCCATGGACATAACTACATCAGTATTCTCATTCTTAGTCTGAAAAAAACTTTTTAAATGAAGTTTCCTACTAAAGCTAAAAACATCACATTTAATGTCATGCATACGTGATAAAACAGTAGGAATAAACTTAAGTCCATGGTTTAAAATGGAATATTCTGAATCAGTAAATGAATGCCCAGATAAATTTACTACATAGTTCTTAGAAGAGGGTAGAGAAAAACAGTCACCATTTACCTCTTTTAAAACCCCCTTGTGGATACTGTTCTCTCGGTGCTGGTCCCTGTACTTCACGCTGGCATTTCCTCCCCTGTTTACCACCTTTATAGTTGGCGGAATCATGACGAAAAGTCTGTTGAAACCGATTAGGGTATTGTGCTGCTGGTAACACAGGAAACTCGGAATTTTGGTCCACATCTTCTTCATATGATGTATTCTGGCCCTCTGAAGCAGAAAAGGAGGAATTGTAGTGACGAACATCTCCGCCCTCTTTTTGGAATCTGATGTGATTGCGTGACCTCTTCCTATTGGCTCTAGAGATAAAGGCTTTACCATTCTCTTAGTCATGCAAATCCCGGAGCAATTTCCCTTTTTTCTTTCCACCAGTTCTGTTTCATAATCCCTTAACTTGACATTGATATTACTCAAAAGATCATCAAGTATATGGGCAGATGTTCCTGTCGATAAATTCTCACATAATTTCTTAATCTCAATTCCCAGTTCTTTTTGTTTGACCCTATCTCATTCAATGAGTATATTCACCCATTCAGATGTGCACTTGTGTGCAGCTGCCACCCACCATTTATGAAATACAATGTCAGTATCCTTTTCTAAATTAAATGGATGGGTTGGATCTTTGTACACTCTTAACCCACAAGGTGTAATGTCTAAATCAGCATACTTCTGTAGACCAGATAGGTTAAAAAACGTTGCAGTCTCCTTCCACATACATTTTTCCAGTTCATCAAATAAAGACTTACTTTCTGAGTTGAGAGACACTGGAAGCTTCCGACCCACATTATTAAACAGATTGGGGTAACGCTTATTTCTGTCATCTCCCTTCTCTCCCATGCTGTAAACACTGTAGACACATTACCAGCCACATATCTCTGTGATAGACCACGTTCTGTGCGGTCTAAAGAGTTGGCTAGAAAATTGTCCAACGGCATTTGTGTACCATCCACAAAATATACATGGTAAATGATGTTGAGGATCACTGGCCATAGGTAAACAAACAACAGCAACCACCAAACGAAAAAAATAGCAAATATCTGTATGTTCTGTAGTGCCTGCTTCAATTCCTCCACCAGGAATGTGACAATCCTGGCAGGTGGTATGGTGGGAGGCCAGGAATTTCACTGTCTCACCCTAGGGAGGTAAAGGTGGCTTACCACCAGTGGCATTTCTCCCCCTCTCATAGAGCTAGAGTCTGTTGTCTGCATGGAGGATCATGTCAGTGCAATGGCAACAACAGGCCACCTATGAGTGGTTATGTCCATCTACACCATCCACAATGCTTGTGATGTCCCTCCACACTTGGTTCCCCTTGAATGGATTACCTGGCTGTCCTAGCAATGTTGCTGCAGGGCCTCCATAATGACTTTGTTTTCCTTGTGGGAAATGTTATTATGTCTGTTCCTAGATATCTGCAAAAAGGTGAGTTGCTCATACCATGCGGTATACATGTAGTACACTTATTGACATATTAACATATAAAGCATATGTCAATGTAATGTCCCTCATATACATTGTATCGTATTGCTATGCAAAACAATAGATGCTATGTGCATTGCCATCATGTACAGATAAGCATAATAAACATACACAATGTGTAGCACATATTGAGTGCATGTCATGAAATGTAAAGCAAATACCCTATTCCATGCTATATCATATATGCAGAGTGGCACTTAGAACCCAGTGCCATAGGAATGTTGATAATCATGAGCCAATCACATAACCACTATACCACCATGTCAACAGAAACAACTCTGGTTTATTCACAGCTATGGTCATATGCAGAGCCAACTATCCCTACTATGTCAACATTCACGCTTGGGGATATGAAACAGATGTCAATGTAGTCATCAACAAATATCAGCGCAATTGTGTTAGGTACCAAAATGCAGCTAACATATGTAACTGTGTGTGTCAAACAGCACTTCAGAACAATAAAAGCATATGAACATTAACATCTTAGCAATGGCTAGATGTGAAAACAACAACAACAAAGTTCAACCTAACCATAGCGATATCCTCACAATCCCAGTGAATGGCATAGCATCTTCCAATGTAGGAGTAAGCATTAATGACTATCTGCAAAATCATGTTCTGGACATACAAAACTCTCTCTGATGGATCTCCTGCATATACACAAAACAAACAGCACCAGAATTACCAAATCAAAAGGCTTAGACCTTGCCTGTGATATAAATATGACCTGCTGGAGAGACAGATATATATCCCAGAGACTACCGTTCTCTGGTGCATGCTCCCCATCCATGTGAAGTAGAGTTTCTCGCTAACCCAATTCAAGTGTAACTTGGACAATTGGATGAGGAACAGGAAATCCATCCCTGGTTTGGCACCTTTGTCTCTAATGGACACAGTCAGTCTGTAAATGTTTCATCTCTCAGGCCCTTGCTTGTAAATGTTTCACCCTCCAAGCCCCGTATTACACTTATCAAGGGACCAGAACCTGTCAAAGATTTGGGATGCATGGCTAGGTTTAAAAAGGCCCTCGTGGTCATTAGCCGAGTAAATACTTATGAACTTATAATACTAAATGACCCATCTACTATGTAGAAGCATGCCTGGAAAAAGTCAGTAGTTCTCCCTTCCTGTAAAAATATGGCAATAGTTCAACTACTGAAACCTAGTAAAGTCCATCCCTTTCCTTTGACAGAACCATATCTCTACTAAGCCCAGACAATAATATCTGTAAAAAAATTTGGGCTGCCTGCCTTCAATCTGTAATCATTATAATACAAAGTCCTGAAGGGGGTTATTTAAGGACTTAGTAGAACTTAGCTTATTCCTGTTTTGAATCAAAGGGGACATGAAGTACAAGGCAAGAACTCATCCTAAATTGGGCACTAACCCATTACAGAATTAGTACCCACTGAGATGGATTTTTCAAAGGTTCGAATAGTCTTTCATAGACTAGTATGTTATTAGTTTTCCTCTTTTTTTGCTTTACCCTGTCAACTATTTTGCAAGGTCTCTGTTAAAATAAAGTTAAAACTCAAGGCTCAAGGGTTTGAAATGGCTAATATATTCTCTGCATTGTTACAGACACACCCATAAACCAATATTATCTGTGACAGTACTATAGACTTACAGGTGGAAATGCACTCCAGTCAGATATGGGCAGAATCTGTCCAGATCCACAGCTCACTGCAGCTGATGTGATTTGTATCCATACACCTGTATATGGGCACAACATGCCTGGCAATGACAGACGTGTATCCATGAGCATGCATACGGTGAACGGCCACACCTACCCTACATGTAAATGACATATTCAGGTTCAGACATATAGTTGCCACCCCTCCATTTTTTTTTCTGGAGTGTTCGGAAATAAAGACAGCACTCCAGTTCTCTAGTTCTTGATCTGAGACTCCGGAAATTGAAGTGCTTCGTCAGCACATCTGTATGCTGATGAAAAAAATAATATCACCAGCTTGATTGATTGGCTGCTTGCTGCACTGGGAAAGAGCCAATCAACAAGCTCACACAGCAAGCAGACAATCAATAAATAGACTAGCCTCCAAAAAGCCTGTGAAAATTAAGAAATAAAAAGCAGGGCATTCAGCTACTTGTTATCTTTTTTTAAAAAAGGTGAAGGAAGGACTGAGATTTTCTTTTATTGCTGCATTTGAAAGGAATTGCAATGCCTACGGACTCTTTCTCCAGCTCTAATCAACCTTGGCTCTGTGGACCGGTCTTGCCTGCTCTTCAGTAACTGCGATTGGGACTCCGGAGGTCTGCTGACTATGGAAGGGAAGGTGCAGTGGTGTATGCTTGCTTTTACTGCTCTGTTGTGCATAGGGAAGATGAATTTGGGAACCCTTTTATTTTTCCCTACCTGCTGCTTGATCTGCTCCATGTTGCCTGTCCTGCCTGCCCTGTTCTGCCTGTGATTGGCCCAGGAACCTGGTACTCTTCTCAGAGGTAAGATAAGTAGAATTTATAACCCAAAAGTATATGGTGCAATAGTGCTCAAAGAAAACCAATGAACCAGATAAATAAACACTATTGTTGCAAGTCCGCAATCTTCATTAATAAGACACAAGAATCAAGCGCTTTCATCAAACAAACTTGACTTCATCAGAATTCACTACAACTACTGTTAAAACCACTTCTAAACAATTAATTTGCCTGTGATTGGCTAAGAAATACATATTAACCGATATCAATTAGACCAATTATTATTTAAAAGAGTCAACCAGTGCCTTGAACTAAGGCTAATCAAATAAATATTTTTTTTTGTTTTTGTCTCCATTACCCTCAACACGTTGTTAATTTGTAAAAGGTTGTTGCAAAAATATATATAAACACAAACTGCAACAAGAATTTTTTGTTAAAAAATTAAATAAAGTTTCAATTCCTACAAAAAACTACTTAAATGTGTTCTGTTTTTACTTTTAAAATGGGAGCCAAATTTAAATGGTCATTCAAACCAGGGGGGGAATTAGCTGCCAACCTCAGTTGCCACAATAATTCTTTCTTGTACAATATATTTTGCCAGTCTCCACCCCTGGCTTCCACATTCACTATGTCAACAATAGCAAATTTAAAACCTGTATAACCATTACATGTTATACTGTGTTTATACAGAGCATTTGTATCCTTATGATTTTTTATATCATACAAATGCTCATATATTCTTCTCTTAAGGGACTGTACCGTTTTCCCAATATAAAAAGAACTGCAGGTATTGCACCTAGCAATGTATACTAACTTGGTTGTGTAACAATTGCCTTTCCTCGGGTAAATAACACTTTTATTTTTATGGAGACAAAAACAAAAAAAATTATTTATTTGATTAGCCTTAGTTCAAGGCACTGGTTGACTCTTTTAAATAATAATTGGTCTAATTGTTATCAGTTAATATGTGTTTCTTAGCCAATCACAGGCAAATTAATTGTTTAAAAGTGGTTTTAACAGTAGTTGTAGTGAATTCTGATGAAGTCAAGTTTGTTTGACGAAAGCGCTTGATTCTTGTGTCTTATTAAAGAAGATTTCAGACTCGCAAGTGTTTATTTATCTGGTTAAGTGGAATTTATCCTTGAATTTTAAAGACTTACAGTGACAAAGGGAATGAGATAATGCCAGCACAGATACTTAGTGAATTTGATACAGTTATAGGTTCATAGGTTCATAGGTTCATACTAGGCTATCTGCCCTAGGGCATTTATAAGCCTAGCCAGAGTGTGTTTGGCTTTTGCCACCCATTTTAAATTTATTTTGCTATGCCCTTTTTCGAGGTTAGTATACTGTGCCTCTGTCTAACAGTGACACAGAAGTGATACCCGGGGTAAACCTACGATCTCCCATCCACTATCAAGATTCCTCTTGAAGAGAGTCAATGAGGGACTCTGCCTAACCTGGACTGGGATTTTATTCCAGAGTGAAGGGAGCCTCTGGGTTATGAATCTGTCCCTCCAGCATGTCCTATTTATTTCAGTGCTGAGGTTCAAGTCTCTCGAGCACGTAGCTTGATGGGATTTGGATTTTTTGAGGTGCAGCATGTCCCTTAATTCTGGGTTGGACATGACTTTATACGTCAGGCACAGATCGCCTCTGAGCAGGTGGTATGCCACTGAGTAGAGCTGGAGTTTCTTTAACTGGGCAGCATATGGCATCTGTTTGAGCCCTTTGATCCTCTTGGTGAGGTACTTTTGGGGTCTTTTCAGTTGCTGCAGGTGTCTGGTAAGGTACATCCCAAAAGGGGCATTGTACTCGATTATGGGCCTGATGAGGGATGAGTAAAGAGGCACGATGACCTCCCCTGATCTAGATGTGAATCCCTTCATGATTAGGTGGGCTATATAAAATGTTTTTCTAACCACTTTGGCCACGTGGTTGTCAAATGAGAGAGTGATATCAACTTGGGTCCCCAGGTCCCTAATTACTTCTTCTGTACTTAATGGATTACCACCTATGGGGTAATTTGTGGGCACTTTGTTTTTGCCAAAGGGGATGACTATACACTTTTTGGCATTTAGCTTGAGGCCATGGCTCTGGCACCAGTTGTCTGTTTCTATGATGCCCTTTTGGAGGATGCTTGTGTCGGCTGGAGAGTCGATTATGGCGCCCAGTTTGCAGTCATCTGCGAACTTGGTCAGCCACAGTCCTTCCGTGTTGGCCTGTACCTCCGAAAAATATATACCAAACAAGAGAGGTCCCAGGACTGAGCCTTGTGGGACACCACTTGTAACTGGTTTGGAGTCTGACATGGCTCCAGCAATTCTAACTATGTGGATTCTGTCCTTGAGCCAGTTTGCAACCCATCTAGTGACATAGGGGTTTATATTTAAGCTGGTGAGCTTATCTATAATGCCAGAGTGGGGTATTGTATCGAAGGCTTTTGCGAGGTCCAGGTAGGCTGTGTGGACCACCTTCCCTTCGTCAATGGCCTTGGTGACTGTTTCAAAGAAATCAACCAGGTTTAAGAGGTAGGATCTGCCCTTAACAAAGCCAAACTGGGTAGGATCCAGTGTCTGTAGGTCCCCAATATCTTTATTTATGAGGTCCATGATGATCCTTTCCATAGCTTTGCAGACCAAGCTAGTCAGAATTATGGGGCGATAGTTTCCAGGGTCCGTTGAGGCACCACCTTTGTGGAGAGGGACCACTGTTGCTGTACGCCACTCTTTGGGTACATATCCTGTAGTAAGGCTGAGACTGAACAGTAGTTTTATGTTTGGGTATAGCTCTTCTTGGAGTTCATGTAGGACACAGCCCGGGACACTGTCTGGTCCCATTGATGCTGTGTTTTTTTGCTTTGGAGAGGGTGGCTCTTACCTGAGCATCTGAGATGTCAGGGGGGCAGCACTCTGCTGGGATAGATATTTGCCCTTTTGGTGGGGGGGGGGAGAAGTTTGCGCTGAACCTGTCAGCTAGGATGTTGGCAATGTCTGTGGGTTTGGTGTATTTTTTGTAATTTTGGACTAATTCTGAGCATATCTGGGAATTCCACCCAGGTTCCTAACATAACTAAAGAAAGCCTTGTGATTATCCTTAGTGTCCTGTGCAATTTTTCTCTCGAAGCTGGCCTTAGACGATTTTATGAGTGCCCGTAGTTTTTTGCTAATACTGATCAGAGATGCCTTCCCTTTTTGGGATTTTGCTCTATCATGTAGTAGCTTCCTCCTTCTATTGTATAGTTTGTTTATGGCTGGGGTCCACCAGACAGGACGTCTGCCTTTGGAGGATTGGGTCTTGGTTTTATTTGGGATTGCATGATCCATGCATTCCTGAAGGTGTTCATAGAATGCTTTTATAAAGGATTCTGCAGTCTGGGCCATATTTTCCACAGGCCCAGAGGCTTTGAAGGATTCCACCTCAGTTTTGAGGAGTTTGAAATTTGCTTTAGAGAAGTTTTTCACTGTGGTTTTCTGGGCAGGGGGTGGGGGTTGGGATGTAAATATCCAGTGAGATTAGTTTATGGTCTGATCTTACCAGTGAAGGATACACTTCTGGTCTGGAGCATAGAGTCCCCATGTTGGTGATGATCAGGTCCAGCATGTTTTCCCCTCTTGTGGGAGTGGTAACAAGCTGTTCCATAGCATTTCAGTTTATGAATTCTAGGAACCATTGGACTAGGGTGTTGGAGCTAGAGTAATGCTCCCAGTTTATGTTTGGGTAGTTGAAGTCGCCCAATGTAATGGTGTTTGGAGAGACCTTCATATTTTCCAGTGTTCTCAGGAAGGCCGAGTGGGGTTCCTGGGTTTGGAAGGATGGTCTGTAGCAGGCTATAAACTGGAAGGCAGTTTTACCCACTGTTAGTTGCACATGGATAGTCTCTGATGCTTCGTGCTGTGCCACCAACCTGGAGGTGTGGATATCTTTGATGAATATTGATACTCCCCCTCCTTTTGTGGTTCGGTCCAAGTTTTGGGGCCTAAAAGCATGGTATGAGGTATAACCTGGTAGTGCTGGGGTGCTCTCGGGAGCCCTGAACCAGGTTTCTGTTACTGCACAGATATCAATGTTCTCCATGCTAAGGAGAGTTTTGAGTGCGCGTATCTTGAGGTTTAGACTTCTGGCGTTGAGTAGCATTACTCTTAGTTTCTTATCCCTTGTGATACCTATGGAGGTGGGTTTGTCTTTTGAGCCTTGCCTAAAAAAGGCACTATGGGGTAGCAAGAGCCTTTGCCAATATCCGAAAGCCCAGGGGTGACAGGTGCAAGCCGTCCCTAGCGAAGCATCGTGGCTTGTCGAGCATATCATCCCAGGCTGACAGGCATTGGATCCCCTTTGAATGACACCAATACTTAAACCAATTGTTAAAATTCATCATCTTGTCTTCATATTGTGGCATCGTTCTTGGTGAGGGTAGGATGCTACTCAAGGTCAGGATCATACCGGCCTGGGCTACATGCTCAGAGAGCTCCTCTATGTCTCTTTTCATGTAGTCCAGGGAGGTACGTCTCAGGTCATTCACACCAGCATGGACAATGACTGAGTCATATTTGTACTTGCCTTGGAGTGACCTGACTGCTTGTGTTATGTGGCGGATCCTAGCGCCCGACAGGCTGATCACCGTGACCTTCTCCTTGTTCAGCCTGGTGAGCGGGACATCAGTGTGCCTGATGATAGAGTCACCTATTACAAGTGTATCAGGTGTGTTGTTTAGCCTTAAGGGCTGTGACTGTTCGGCACACTGGCTTTGTGAGCTATGTGTTGCACGTGTTTTGTTTTGGGGTAGCGGTTGCTTGGGTGTCTGCTTTGGAGGTCTCTGCTGCTTAGGCAGATCTTTATTTAGAGCCTCCGAGTATGTTTTTGTGTGTTTATGTGTTTGGTTTGCTGTCGTGGTAGGTCTATCTGAGACTGGAATTGTAGTGAGTGTGGTTTCCTTCTCCTACTGACTGGTTATGCCAGTACTGAGTTGAGAGAGCTTAGCCTCCAGTTTGGCTATATGGTTGCATCTTTCACATGTGCTGGAATTTGTTGGGAGGAGGAGAGGGTTGTCTGTGTACATGAGGCAGTTGTAACATTGTCTCAAGATTCCCAGATTCACCAGCTGGACCAGAGAGGAGATTGACAACTGACCTTTATCAGTCACACAGTTAGGCAATAGAGGCTGAGGGAATCAAACCTTGTACCTCTAGACAGATTAAACCCACTGACAGGCTTTGGTGATCATTGCTGAGTAAATCAAGAGAAAGTGGCAATGGTAAAAGGTTAAACCCTCTGAAAAGAAACGGGTGTACATTGCAGAATAAAGCAAAACAAGTTACTGATTTTTAAAAATATCCATACAGAGAGAAAATAGAGATTACTGCTGTTTAGCACAAGAAAGGAAATTGTATGAAAATTTGAGAAATATGTTGTGAGTTGAATATGCTGAACATAGGAGGCAAAGTAACTAGCAAAACTATATGTGAGCAGCTTTTGTGGAAATAAAGCACAATTTTGGTGAGGTACATCTGCATGTATTAAGTAACACAAGCATCTGAAACAAATCATGCACTTACATTTGTGTATAAGATGCTTGTGTTATTAATATTTAAATGTAGATGTTGTGGTGGTTACAAACTAGAAATGATACAAACTGTATCATTTCTAGTTTGTAATCACCACAACATCTACCTTGACCTGTAGTTTCTAGGCTACTGTTCGTCTGCGATATATATATATAGCATATATAGTTTTTACTGCAATGTTATTTTAAATATTTCTCATTTGCTTTTGCACTTTGATATTACAGTGAATATATATACTGAGTACATGATTTGTACAAAATGCTTGTAACTTATGACTGTAGAACTGTCATTTCTACTTTCCATCACCATGATGTTTACCTTGATCTCTGTTTTCTAGGGTGTACTGTCTTAAGTATATAGCAAGGCTTAGTTTAGCTGTTTTTCTTTGAGACTGTACTGCAATGTTATTTGAAATATTTCATGTGGTTTTGAACTTTAATGTTGCAGTGAATATATACTGAGTGTTTTCTTTTATTATTAAATATATTTAACATTTTCATTGTGGCTGATATGATGGACAGAAGGAAGGTTGGTATATTGTGTGTGCAAGAGACCAGATGGAAGGGGAATAAGGCTAGGTGTATCGGAGGTGGGTTCAAATTGTTTTATCATGCTGTGGATGGGAGGAGAAATGGCGCAGGAGTTATTCTGAAGGAACAGTATGCGAAGAGTGTTTTGGAGGTGAAAAGAGTGTTGGATAGAGTGATGTTTATGAAGTTGGAAATTGATGGTGTAATGATGAATGTTGTTAGTGCATATGCTCCACAAGTTGGGTGTGCAATGGATGAGAAAGAAAAACTTTGGAGTGAATTGGACGAAGTGGTGATGACTGTATCCAAGGGTGAGAGAGTGGTGATTGGAGCAAATTTCAATGGGCGTGTTGGTAAAGGGAACAGAGAGGATGAGGAAGTGATGAGTAGGTATGGTGTTAAACAAAGGAATGCAGAAGGTCAGATGATAGTGGATGTTGTGAAAAGGATGGACATGGCTGTGGTGAATACGTATTTTAACAAGAGGGAGGAGCATAGGGTGACATACAACAGTGGAGGAAGATGCACACAGGTGGATTATATCTTATGTAGGAGGGCCAGTTTGAAGGAGATTGGAGACTTTAAAGTGGTGACCGGAGAAAGTGTAGTTAGGCAGCATAGGATGGTGGTTTGTAGGATGATGTTGGTGATCAAGAAGAGGAGGAGGAGGAGGAGTGTGAAGGCAGCACCAAGGATCAAATGGTGGAAATTGAAAAAGGGTAATTGTGAGGTAGAGTTCAGGGATGAGTTAAGACAGGCACTGCCTGGCAGTGAAGAGTTACCAAATAGCTGGGTAACTACAGCAGAGCTAGTAAGGGAGACAGCTAGAAAGGTGCTTGGTATCACATCGGGACAGAGGAAGGACGACAAGGAGACATGGTGGTGGAAGGAGGAAGTACAGAAAAGTATACAGGCAAAGAGGTTGGCAAAGAAGAAGTGGGATTGTCAGAGAGATGAAGAAAGTAGACAGGAGTATAAGTAGATTAGGTGCATGGCAAAGAGAGAGGTGGTGAAGGCTAAGGATAAGGCATATGAAGAGTTGCATGAAAGGTTGGACACTAAGGAGGGAGAAAAGGACCTGTACCGATTGGCTAGACAGAGGGACCGAGCTAGCAAAGATGTGAAGCAGGTAAAGGTGATAAAGGATAATGAGGGAAACATACTCACAAGCAAGGAGAGTGTGTTGATGAGATGTAAAGAGTACTTTGAGGGGTTGATGAATGAAGAGAATGAGAGGGAGAGAAGGTTGGATGATGTAGGGATAGTGAATCATGAAGTATAATGGATTAGCAAGGAGGAAGTAAGGATAGCTATGAAGAGAATGAAGAATGGAAAGGCTGTTGGCCCAAATGACATACCTGTGGAAGCATAGATGTTTTTAGGTGAAATGGCCGTGGAGTTTTTAACCAGATTGCTTAATGAAATCTTCGAAAGTGAGAGGATGCCTGAGGAATGAAGAAAATGTGTTTTGGTACCGATTTTTAAGAATAAGGGTGATGTGCACAGCTGCAGTAACTACAGAGGGATTAAACTGATCACTCACAGTATGAAGTTATGGGAAAAAATAGTGGAAGCTAGGTTAAGAAGGGAGGTGATGATTAGTGAACAGCAGTATAGTTTCATGCCAGGAAAGAGCACTACAGATGAGATGTTTGCTCTGAGAGTGTTGATGGAGAAGCACAGAGAAGGTCAGAAGGAGTTGCATTGTGTCTTTGTGGACTTAGAGAAAGCATATGACAGGGTACCTAGAGAGGAGTTGTGGTATTGTATGAGGAAGTCAGGAGTGTCATAGAAGTATGTAAGAGTGGTACAGGATATGTACGAGGGTAGTGTGACAGTGGTGAAGTCTGCAGTGGGAGTGACGGATGCGTTTAAGGTGGAGGTGGGGTTACATCAAAGTTCAGCTCTGAGCCCTTTCTTATTTGCAATGGTGATCGACAGGTTGACAGACGAGATCAGACAGGAGTCCCCATGGACTATGATGTTTGCAGATGACATTGTGATCTGTAGTGAGAGTAGCGAACAAGTGGAGGAGACCCTGGAGGGATGGATATATGCTCTAGAGAGAAGAGGAATGAAGGTCAGCACGACTAAGACAGAATATATGTGTGTGAATGAGAGGGAGGATAGAAGAATGGTGAGGATGCAAGCAGTAGAGGTGGCGAAGGTGGATGAGTTTAAATACTTGGGGTCAATAGTTCAGAGTAACAGTGAGTGTGGAAGAGAGTTGAAGAGGAGAGTACAGGCAGGATGGAGTGGATGGAGAAGAGTGTCAGAAGTGATTTGTGACAGACGAGTACCTGTAAGAGTGAAAGGAAAGGTCTACAAGAGGGTAGTGAGACCAGCCATGTTATATGGGCTGAAGACAGTGGCATTGACAAGAAGGCAGGAGTTTGAGCTGGATGTGGCAGAGTTAAAGATGTTAAGATTTGCACTGGGTGTGACGAGGGAGGACAGAATTAGGAATAAGTATATTAGAAGGTGAGCCCAGGTTGGAAGGTTTGGAGACAAAGCCAGAGAGGCAAGATTACCTTGGTTTGGACATGTGCTGAGGAGGGATGCTGAGTATATTGGGAAAAAGATGCTAAGGATGAAGCTGCCAGGTAACAGGAAAAGAGGAAGGCCTAAGATAAGGTTTATGGGTGTGGTGAGAGAGGACATGCAGGTGGTTGATTTGACAGAGCAAGATGCAGAGGACAGGAAGAAATGGAAACAGGTGATCCGCTGTGGCGACCCCTAATGGGAACAGACAAAAGAAGATGATGATGATTGTGGCATAGAGATATTAAGTTTTGAGAGTACTTGTATATTTATTTAGTGACACTATGTGGGCCACTCTACCTTGACGTTGGTCAAACTATCAATTTGTGTTAATATTACTATTGCACAGTAAGACTGGACGCACTTTGTTAAGGGCCTTAAAGTAGATGATAAGGAGCAGGTGGCAATGACAACTACCTTATAGTCTGGGCAAAAGGGGGTGTAGTTAGTAAACCTGTGCCAGCCTTTCCCAGGTGTGTGTGTGTGTGTGTGTGTGTGTGTGTGTGTGTGTGTGTGTGTGTGTGTGTGTGTGTGTGTGTGTGTGTGTGTGTGTGTGTTTGTAAATCAGACCTCATAGTGTGTGTCAACTACTTGAGCGAGGACCCAAAGAACTGGTTGAACAAAAGCACACTGGAGGTCTTGACTTGGCCACTCACCTCAATTCTATAGCTGTGCCAGTGGGGAGTCTTATTGGGGATCTGGAAAAAGAGGGAGAAACCACCCTTGAATTGATTGTGGTCTCTGTGCTGTTAAGGGAAATTACACTTGATACAGTGTGCTGCATCTGGGAATACTGTGGGTACTTGTCATCCTCTGTGAACATCCCCCACTGTTGCCAATGGATCGGCTCCTGTTGTGGTAGGTCACCACATAGAGTAAGTTTAACATAAATAACTATTGATGCATTGTCAAGCTTCTTGCAACATTTAGTCTGCTGATGCTCCTGTATTTTTATTGTGATCCAATATTGTGCTAACAGGCCAGGTGTGCTTGCTGCAAGCAATTAGAGTTGAATAATTTTAAGCCATATTTGATGGAAATGGTTTATTCTAGCCCCTGTATGTTTTAATATAGCACCAACATTTGTCTTTCAAAGTAGTCTGTGTTTCATAATGGCAAATCACATATGAGGTGTGGCATTTTAAATTTGTCCTTTTTGCTCTTTGTTACAGTTTCTTGTGTAAGAGGTATGGCTTAAAAGCATTTGTGGATATTAAACTTCATATCTTTAAGGAAATGCATGGTAGAGTAAAAACTGTTATTCTAACACCTTACTAAGACTTTAATGTTTCTGTCTCTAGCACTAGGCTGTCTAGGCTGAAAGGTATTGTGATATTTAGAACAGAATGTACAGATTTTTGCCTCCTATTCCCATACTGTGTGGATTTCTACCAAATGATGGAGGGTTGAAGTCACTAAATATTTTTGTTAGGCTTCTATCTCTAAGGAAAAGGCATGGCCTGTTCTAGAACTGCAATATTTTAAAATCTCTCTAATTTTTGACCCGTCTCTACACAAGTTTACTGTTGCAGCCAGAGGGTATTATGATTGCTGAGTTATGTATTTCGTCTTCATCATCCTGTCAGCCCACACTATGTCTAGTTTGTCTCTACACAAGTTATTACAGTTGTAGCCAGAAGCTATGATTGCTGAGCTACCATGTATTTCATCTTTACCATCGTCAGCCCACAGTACGTCTGACCTTTGTCACTGTGTCCAGACTCAGCTGGATAACTTTGTATTGGGTTCTACATAACAGTAGAGGGTCTTAATTTGGGACATTGCTTTAATGTCTGACCCATAGGTTTTAGACACAGCTGAATGCCTTCTGTGCATGTTCTGCTGTCCCTCAGACAAGAGTTGCTTCTGCTGCCTTTCATTGCTTGCCCTTCATTGTTTTTCATGTGAAGTCTGTATCTTCTTTCACATTTTTTTTTTCCATGTACCAACTTGGTATTACCAAGATGTAAAAGTCTGGAGATTCACATGTGAATGAGAGTAACTCTGGCTGACTGGCACAGGCCCCACCAGGGGCTGCTGTTGGTCACATAATAGTGTTTTTATTTTGTATTAATAGCTGTTTTGGTTTATTACAGTGGAGTTGAGCAAGGATCCTGAAAAAATCATGTTTGGGAAAAGGTCAATGGATCAGCAAGAGACTGAAAGCATGTCTCCTAAGAAGTTTTTCTGCAGTTATAATAAGGTGTGGGAGCAAAGCTACTCATGGGTACGACCTGTTACAAATGTAGATGCTATGGCAAAGTGCACATCCTGTGGAACAACTTTCACTGTAAAATGGGATGGGGAAAAGCCACTGAAAAAAACATGAGAAGTCAGACAAACATCAGCAAAGCCTTCAGCTCCACAGGCAGAACGTTGTAATGACAAAATTTATTCAGCCACGTAGTGCAACCAGTGAAGCTTCCAAAGTGACTGCAGCTGAAGTGACAGCAGTCTATCATGGAGTGGAACACTGTCACTCATATGTATCCATGGACTGTGGAGGTAAGATGGCACCAACAGTTTTCCCTGATTCTACTCTGGCTTAAAAATTCAGCTGTGGGAAGGCAAAATCTGAGAGTATTGTCATGAATGTACTTGCACCTCATTCAGAGGAGCTCCTTCTGCAGGAACTTGGCAATTCCTATTTCTCAGTGGGATCGGATGCATCCAATAAAGGGAACAGAAAAATGTTCCCCTTGCTTATTCAGTACTTCACTCACACAGTATGGCACACAACAGAAACTTCTGGATTTTTATGAGGATCATAATGAAAGTGCCAAATGCATTTTTACAAGAATAAAGGACATCCTTGTGCAGAAAGGACTCAAAGTACAAAACATTGTTAGCTATGCTGCAGACAATGCCTCTGTTAATTATGGAAAGCACAGATCTGTTTTTAAAAGTTTGAAATCTGAGGTGCCTCACATCATTTCAGCAAACTGTTTATGCCATGTAATACACAACTGTGCCAAGCATGTAAGCAAGTCCCTTGCAAGGTTTGATGTGGAGACTCTGGTTTTGAAAGTACATAGTGAGTTTTCAACATCTGCTAAAAATATGGCACTGTTGAAAGACTTCTGTTCTTTCCTAGACCAGAACTTTAAGAAAATCATGCACTATGCTGTCACAAGGTAGCTGTCTTTGTTCCCAGCTGTGGCAAGGCTGATAGAATGCTGGCCTGCTATTAAAAGTTATTTTATTACTCAGGGGTCTGAGGACTGTCACCCCCTTATTTGGAGATTTGTGGAGGCTGATGAAGATGGCATCAGTGAGGATATCTCAGAGGCAGAGTGCTACATACATTTCATGCACTACATACTGCAGGTATTCCACAAGTCTATAGCAAATCTTGAAAGTAACATGCTCTCACCTCCAGAGGTGTACACAGTGATGAAAAGCCTTAAAGATGAGTTGCAGAAAAGGCTAGATGACCAGTTCTTTGGTGCTAAAGTTTCATCTGCCTTAAAGCACTTTACTCCAGCCGTGACACAGAAGGTCTGTACGGACTTCTGTGATTTTTACAGTAAAGCAGTTTGCTACCTACAGAAGTGGATTGACTTTGATAATAGTCCCTTTAAAGTTATGCAGGTCCTCATCCTCCAATATCATGTAACTTGGCCAGAACTGCATACAGTTGCAGACATTTTCAAATTGGATGTGGACATTAAAGCACTTTACTCAGACTACTGCACTTTAACTGCTGCATTGCCAGCCCTGTTACAGATGACAGAGGCATCTGTAAGTGATCGCTGGGTAACTATTTTTAGTAAAGCTCCAGACTGCAAACCACTTTACAAACTGGTGCAGTTTGCCCTTTCTACCCCCCCCCCCCCCCCCACCCCAGCAATAGCTTTGTGGAAAGGGTTTTTCCATTTATGGGGGAATGCATGGACTGATACAAGAAACAGAATACTTGTGTCTCTTGTGAAGCCAGAGTTGCAGGTCAAGCTAAATTTTAACATGAGTTGTTCGCAATTTTATTAGTTTGTGAAAAATAACCAGCCATTACTTGAGGCTGTCAGATCAAATGCAAAATATAGCTTCAAGTATAAGCAATGATTTTCTGGCAAGAAAATTGTGAAGACACTTTATACAATTACTTTTCTTTTTCACCCAGTGGTATCATTTTGATGTACTGTTGTGTGTGTGTAGTGAACCCTTGTTGTACTGCTTTGAATGAATTACTGCTATTTTTTTTTACATCTGGGTAATTGTATTTTTTCCATTTTAGTACTAACTACATGTGATATTAGACTTGTGCTGAAGGGTTAGTAGTTTTCCCATGCTTATTTTATCCAGTGGTTATTTTGATGCATTGTGTAGTGATGTACTATTGTGTGTAGTGAACCCTTGAATGAAGTATTGCTAAATAAAGTTTTTTTTTTAAATTTACTTCTGACGCATTTCATATTTTTCCATTTAGTGGTAACTTTTATGTGATATTCAAGACTTGTGCTGAAGGGGGTTAGAGAAAAGGGGTGTGACCATTAAAAGAAATGGATGTGGTTTGATTATGCATGGGGTGGGGCTTGTTTGTCAGGAAATGGCACAACAGAAAGGTGGCAACCCTAGCAGGATTGTGGTTTGCATAAAACTGCCTGATTTCTCTAGTTACATCTATCAATCTGCAGAACTCATTAATATTGCTACAACCTATACACATGAACCCGAATATCAAGTTAAACAACAAAATGATAGATCTCAAACCATTCCCATGAATTAAAGACTTAACAGTATGGCATATCTTACAACACAAGGAAGAAACACTTGAAAACTTAAGAACACAATTAAAGAAGCCAGGCAGATACAATTATAATCGTCTACAAATTATATCACTAGTAAAGCTAAAATACTCAAACCACAAAATAGAGATACAAAATATAGAAACTACCAAAACATAATCAAAGCACTAGCTGCTAAAGAGAAAATGATTTCAAAATCCTACAAATTAATAAATTAGTTAAAACACCAATATGCATTACTTCACTCAAGATACTGGCTCTTAACTCTAACCTGTCCAAGCAACAAGGACCTCCGAAGCCGAAACGCAAGCAAACACCAGTCACAACCAAAGTGACACATAGCTCACAACACCAGTGTGCCACCCAACAACAGCCCCTAAGGCAAGACAATGTACCCAACACTTTAGTCATAGGTGACTCTATAGTCAGGCACACTGATGTCCAACTCACCAGGCTGAACAAAGAGAACATTACAGTCAGCTGCCTGTCAGATGCTAGGATCCGCCATATAATGCATGCACTCAAGTCACTCCACATATGACTCTGTCATTGTCCATGCTGGAGTGAATGACTTGAGGCATACCTCCCTGGACTACATGAAAAGAGACATGGAAGAGCTCTTGGATCATGTGACCCAGGCAGGTATGACCCTAGCCCTGAGTAGCATCCTGCCTTCACCCAGAATGATACCACAGGATAAGGACAAAATGATTGACTTCAACAATGGGCTAAGCTTCTGGTATCATTCAAAGGGGATCCAGTATTTGTCTGCCTGGGAAGACATGATCGACAAACCACGATGTTTTGCCAGAGATGGCCTGCACCTCTCACCCCAGGATTCAGGTTACTGGATAAAGCTCTTGCCACCCCTATAGTGCCTTTTTTAGGCAAGGTTCAAAGGATAAAACCACCACCGTAACAGATACAAGCATGCAAAATCTGAAGGTAATGCTACTCAATGCTAGAAGTCTAAACCTCAAAATGCACTCTCTCGAGGCACTCCTAAAAATGGAGAAAATCAATATCTGTGCAGTGACTGAGACCTGGTTCAAGGCTCCAGAGAGCACCCCTGCAATACCAGGCTACAATTCTTACCACACTTTTTGGCCACAAAACCAAAACCAAAACACTAAAGGTGGAGGAGTGTCCATATTCACCAAGGATATTCACACCTCCAGGCTAGTTGCCCAACACAATGCATCTGAAATTCTTCAGGTGCAAATAACACTAGGTAAGACTGCAATCCAAATTGTAGCTTGCTACAGATCCCCCACCATACCCCAAGATTCTGACTACACCTTCCTAAACATACTGGAAAATATTAAGATACAACCAAACACCCTAATACTGGGTGATTTCAACTATCCTGTCATTAACTGGGAAAACTACTCGGGTACCAACTCCTTTTCCCAACGGTTCTTGGAATTCATAAATTCCAATGCCCTGGATCAACTAATCCATTGTCCCACCAGGGGCTCCAATATCCTAGACCTGGTCATTACCAACATGGGGGATAGATGCTCCACACCAGTGGTCACCCCTTCATTGGTCAGGTCTGGCCACAAACAAATCTCCCATGACATCCACATCCCACCCCTATCCCCCAGTAAGGAAACCTCCTTAAAAAACTTCTCCAAAGCCAACTTCATGCTACTGAAGTCAGAAGTGACAAACTTCACAACACCCACGCAGACGGGATCTGGAAGTTCGACTGCAGAATCCTACACTAAGGCACTGTACGAGCACATCTACTCGTGCATGAATCGTGCCATCCCAAATAGAACCAAGTTGCTCTTCTCCAAAAAAAGGAAGCCAATCTGGTGGTCCCCTGCTATAAACAAACTATACAACAGAATGAAGAAACTGTTGCAGAAAAGAGGGAAATCCCAGGATGCAAAAAACTCCCTCACCAGCCTCAGTAAGAAGCTGAGATCCCTCATAAAATCCTCAAAAGCTAGTTACAAAAATAAAATTGCCAAAGATTCCAAAGACAACCATAAGGCATTCTATAGTTATGTCAAGAATCTAAATGGCAATGCTCAGATCTGCTCTGAGCTACAACAGAATGGCATTAAATATACTGATCCCAAGGATATTGCCAATATCCTGGCAGATCGATTTAGTGCCAACTTCACCCCCCCTCACCCCCTAAAGGGCCCATCTCAATACCAAAAGATTGCCAAATTCCAATAATCACAGCCACACACTCCAAAGCTAAGAATACAGCATCCATGGGACCAGATGACATCCCAGGCTGTGTACTACATGAACTACAAAATGAACTGGCACCCCAACTAAGTGTCATGTTTAATCATAGCCTCACCTCAGGCTTCATGCCCACTGAATGGCGCACAGCTACAGTTATCCTGCTCCACAAGGGAGGATCTGCCTTGAATCCCGGGAACTACCATCCCATCAGTCTGACAAGCCTGATCTGCAAGGGCATGGAACGCATTATCATGGAACTTATAAACAAAGACATTGGCAACCTTCAAACCCTGGACACCACCCAGTTTGGGTTTGTGAAGGGCCGATCTTGTCTCCTGAATCTGATTGACTTCTTTGAATCGGTCTCCAGAGCTGTGGACGAGGGTAAGGCGGTCCACACAGCCTATCTGGACCTCACCAAGGCCTTCGACACCATCCCCCACTCTGGAATCATAGATAAACTTACTAAGCTGGGCATAAATCCCTACGTCACTCGATGGGTTGCCAACTGGCTTACTGACAGAACCCAGACTGTAAAAGTAGCCAACTCCAAATCCAGCCTCCAGACAAGTGACAAGTGGAGTACCTCAGGGTTCAGTCCTGGGACCACTCTTGTTTAGCATCTACTTCTCTGAAGTACAGGCCAACACTAAGGGACTCTGGCTAATGAAGTTTGCAGATGACTGCAAATTGGGAGCCATTATTGAATCCCCAAATGATGTGGATATTCTACAAAAGGGCCTTATAGAAACAGATGCCTGGTGCCAGAGCCATGGGCTCAAGCTTAATGCCAAGAAATGTATAGTTATCCCCTTTGGAAAAAAACATGTACGCATGAACTACCACATAGGTGGCAGGACACTAAACATCGAAAGTGTGATGAGAGACTTAGGGACACAAGTGGACAGTGGTCTCACTTTCATTAACCACATCGCCACAACAGTCAGGAAATCCTTCTATGTGGCACACCTCATCACTAATGGCTTTTCATCCAGAAAAAAAAGAGGTAATTGTCCCACTGTACTCATCCCTCATTAGACCCATTATAGAGTATAATGCCCCATTTGGTATGTACCTCACAAGACATCTGCAACAGCTGGAAAGGCCACAGAAATACCTCACTAAAAAAATCACAGGCCTAAAGCAGATGCCATATGCTGACTGTCTAAAAAAACTCCAGCTATACTCTGTGGCATATCGTCTATTCAGAGGTGATCTCTGCTTAACATACAAGGCCATGTTAAACCCTGAGCTGTTGGACATGCTCCACTTAAATGAATCCCAATCCCTCAGAGCCACACGCTCCAGGGATCTAAACCTTATCATCACAATGAACAAAACATGCTGGAGGGATAGGTTCCTGACCCAGAGACTCCCCATACTCTGGAATAGACTGCCCATACATGTCAAGCAGAGCGTCTCATTGGCCCTCTTCAAAAGGAACCTTGATGATTGGATGGGAGGTAGGAAATTCACCCCAGGGATCATGTCAGTCACCCTGCTAGACAGGGGCCCAGAGAAGTAAATATTGTGGGAAGAAATTTCCAGGGAATTGTTATGGCTAGGCTTGCATAGGCCTTAGGGCCGATAGCCTAGTACCAACCTATGAACCTATGAACCATCACAATAGCACAAAACCAAGAAACTATTAACAATACCTTAAAACTTACACCTTTCAAAAACTTAATCTACACACAAATGATGATTAACAACAACACATACTATACCCCAGCTGTCCTCAAAAAATTTGGTTACAAAAAAGATCAATGTGCCCCTTCTGCTCCAGTGAAGATGTGGATATCCTCCACATCTTCTGAAGCTGTAAAAATATCTTCAAGCTCTGGTGTTCCCTAAGCACGCATCTTGAAAAAATTGGATTTGAAAAAAACACTTTTTCCTGGGAAACAATGATTCTGCACATAATTCCTAGATCAATCAAAGGAATGCTCATATCTTTTTATATAGCTAAAAACTGGGTAAATAACAAAAAGATCTCATGGAACAACTTTAAATACATGGCAGTTAAGTATATCACCTCTCACAAACTAGCTACAAAAAGCATAAAAAGAGCATATTTTCCAACATACTGGAATTTTCTTCTAGGCACAATTTTAACAAGCAAACAGAATTCATAAAATTAAATGAAAACCAGGTGGCATTAAAAACCTTTAGGTTACTAAACTCAAAAAGTGTATCACTTAAACATAGAACATGCTTCTAGGATAACAACAAATGGATGGCATCCAACACTGTAAATAGTGTTAATGTGTACATAGTTTAGAGTTTCACAATTCTTTTTAGTAAAGTTATCCTACCTACACAAACTAAGCACCATACAAATGATGATATATGAACAAGCTCTTTATTTATTTTTCTTGTTTGCATTGTTTTAAATGAGAAAGGAAAACTTTACTCTAATGCAAAACAGCTGAGGCATTTTTGGTGACAAAACCAAGGGGTCAACTTTGTATCCTGTTCTCTTTCCCCTGTAACCCTTTAGGTATGATGAAACTATATTAGTTTTCAGTTTTTAGCAAGTTTTTTATCTGATTCATTGTAAATAATTGTTATGTTTTCTCCATTTGTTTTTTACATGTTGTATGTCTGAATTATTTTTGTTTTGAAATCAAAAACAATAAAAAGTAATTGGAAAAAGAAACTGCCTGAGTTGCAAAAAGTAGTAGAAGCATTCCATGCCTGCAGCTGCATTATTCCATCAAAATAGATTTGGCACCCTGGGTGGCTGTGGTGGTGCAGTTGTTAGCATTGCTGCTTCACAGCAAGAGGTTTTCTGGTTTGATCCTCAGCTGGGGTGCCTTCTGTGTGGAGTCTGCATGTCCTTTCTGTGGTCATGTGGGTTTCCTCTGTGTTCTCTGCTTTCCTCCCAAAGACATACTTTAGGTGAATTGGATACTCTAAATTGGCCCTAG
Organism: Protopterus annectens; assembly: GCF_019279795.1. Classification (NCBI taxonomy): domain Eukaryota; kingdom Metazoa; phylum Chordata; order Ceratodontiformes; family Protopteridae; genus Protopterus; species Protopterus annectens. The sequence continues at coordinate 1,518,607,462 of NC_056733.1, forward strand.
TTGTGCATGCATGTGCCTTCTGTGAAAAGTTGAGTGTTGGGCAGGCAATTAACACCATAAAACTCCACTACCAGTCATGAGCAGTCAGGTAATCCACTGCAGTGACCCCTAACCGGGAGAAGAAGAAATTTTTAGGCATAAAGCTGAAGTATAATACCAGGCATTTGTTGACAGATATATGTTAGGTAAGTACTAGCTATCTGCCTGAGGGCATCTGTGCACGTTCATCAACTGTTAATGTATGAAATGCTGCTGAGACATCTTCCTCATTCTTTTTTTAACAGTGCTATTTATAATCTCCAAAAATTCAAATGCATAACTTTTGCTTCATCACCTTTCAGGAATGCTAACATCCATTGTTATATGCTTGTTGATGTCTTGAGATGACAGCAGGAGTTCATTATTTTGATAGCTAACTTAACCTTTGAAAAGGACTTATACTCCCATGCGTTTGAATGCTTTCATTTTCGTTTATTTGGACTTTCGTGCAGGCATACAAAGCAGCCAGGAGTTTCCTGACTGTGTTTTTGTATAACATTGATGTGATTTACTTGTGACATGATGTTTTAAATGGATGTGTCTTAGAGCAGGTATTAAAGTCTGAAGAAGCGTTATGTAGATGTGAAAGTGCTTACTATATACTGCAGTTATTAAAGGATTCATTTTTATACTTCTGTCGTGGCAAGTCTCATCTGATTTTAGACAAAGTAGGTAAGTTACTTTGTATAGTGATATTAATGTAAATATCAAAATATTGCATATTCGTATAATGACTAATAAGATGTGTTGCCTCTTGATAGTTGGCAAGTGACTTGGTTAGGGAAACTGGCTGCAGAAAATGCTGTTTACTGCTAAGGAGCTGAAGGTGTCAAATGGAACAGTGCTAAAAGGTATTATAGACATGAATGAACTACACAGGGGAGATGGGAGACTGCACAAAGTGTATTATTTGTACAGCAAGGATTGTGTCATGAAGCTGCGGTAAGCATCTTCAGCTTAACATTTTGGGTAAGACCTTAAATCAAGGTCACATCTGCCTAAACTGTAATTAAGGTAGTTGTAACATTTCCCATGGTATTTGCCACAGAAAAAGTAGGAAACTGTCCATGGTGACCTGGTCAAATTAACCAAAATCAGTGAACTCCTTTATTGGGTCTCTCCTTAAAGTAAGCTGTAGACCTAGTGAGATAAACCCATTCAATTGATGTAAGTAAGATGCTGTTAGGACATAGCCTGCAATTATTTATTTGGCGATGGG
>NC_056733.1:1518609219-1518664219 GCF_019279795.1 Protopterus annectens
GCGGGCGCCTTCTTTAACACGCCTTGCGCCGAGCTTCATGAATCTGGGGGTAAGTCTTTTCAAAGGAACAAAGGTAAAGCCTTTTGCCAGCAAGTTTGCTAACTCAACAGGGACATCTAATACACCTGGATTGAATGATATGTGTTCTTTAATGCCTATATTAAAATTAAAAGTTTATGTAGATTAAAAAAATATATGTATATAATTATTGATACAGAAACATAGATCAATTTGATATGTATCTGGCATATTGTACTATTGTTGCAATAAGTATGCAAGTAAGTATTATTTGTATAATTGTAGAAATTTAGTATAAAGTGACAGATATATGCTAATATAGATATATAAGCTGCTTTCAGTTTATATGATCAGTCTATTCACTGTATTGTTTACTACATGTTTTATTTATGTAAAACTTATATAATATGTAGGAATGTTTGATTATATATTTTAACATACAAGGTAGAATACAAGTAGAATTTTTTAACTAATATTGAAAAGCTTTTTAAATTAATACTTAAGAGATTTTAATGGAAAGGGATGAATATCACTTTAAACAAGTGTATTAGCTGATTCAACTGTTTTACTATTTAAATGTCATTAATTAACTTGTAATGTATCTGAAGAAGTTCAAGTATTGGCTTTGAACGAAAAGCGCTTCATAATAAAGTACTGTAGCTTTCAACCACGGCTGCCATGATCGTTTTTGGATTTAGAAGTTTTATTTGTGTGTCTTGTAAATTATTCTGGAGGCCAATAAGCCTCCAGGTTTAAACGAAAATGTCTCACTGGTCCCTGTGTTAAAGTTGAAATAAGCTACACTATAAAAACTTGAGTATTCTTTTAAAAAAAGCATAAAAGTGTTGTAATAATATTTTAACATTAATAATGTTTTTATCTTAGCTTTTTAAAGTGTATATGATTATTACCTTTTACCTTTTACTTTTTATTGCTTAGTGAATACATATATATTTTTATTGCTTTGAAACCATACATTTTACTACTTATTCCTTCTTTGACATATTTGTCTATGTCACAAGATGGTGCTATTCACACATTTATTTATTTATTACATATGGGAATGTTGTTGTATTATATTATATTTTAATGCATTCAGTTTCATACATTTGATTTGTTTTAATATTTTAATATTTATAAGTGAAATTAATATTTAATTGAGCTCTTCCAATGACATTGCAATGGATTACACATTTGTTTTTTTGATTCATTAACTTAGGTATAAAAGTACTATGTGATTTCTGAATGGGGCCTCTGCATCTGATGAAGTTTGATATGAAAATGTACTCATTTGTTAAGCATTTATGTTTTTAATATTGGAACTCATTAAACTGCTGTGGGACTGCAGTTGACATGGCTTAGTGTTTTTTTATTATTATTATTAGTGCTGGTTTTCATTACGTTTCACCCTTTCATTTTGGATTAAAGTTTTTGCCCTTCTTGATCTCTCTTCAGTGCTTGACTTAGTGTATTGTTCTCTTATTTAAGATTGTTTGGAGCCCCCCAGCACAGCCCTTGACTGGTTTGCCTCATATTTATTATGTTGTAATTTGAGGGTAGTTTCTTGGCTTAATTTCTCCTCCTCCTCTCTGCCACCCTTTGGTTTGAGGGTTACCAAAGGGCTTCTAACCTTGACTCACTATTGTTTTCTATCTACTTAATGCTGATAGGTGATATTATTCATTTGAGAGGTCTGCAATATCATTACTATGCTGACGACACACACCCTGGGATTCATGAAAGCTCAGTGAAAGAATAAGGCTATTCTTGCACGGAGTAGATCATGCCCGTTCAGCACATCAGCGCATCTTGTATATTCATGAAGGCACTCTGCTGTATAACCTGATTAGGCACAATCCATAAACGGGTGCAGGGGGCATGTCCGAGCAGTTCTCGTACAGTAAACATGCCCCCTGCACTCAGGAAGTGCCGTACGGCACTTTGAAAAAAAAACAGTGTCCGTGGACACTGTTAGCATACCCCCAGCTGAACAGATATTCAAAGAATGTCCAGATGTCTACCTCATATGTCAGGTGTGTTCCTCCTACTGTCTGGGCAAAGAGTTGAGGCCTGAAGTCATTAAATAATGACAAACATTTGAGGGTAAGACCCCCACATCCTTCAAATAACTTATGGTAATGCAACACCTATTATTCTATCAACTTAAAAATTTGTAACAGCAATATTTAAAATCTGTCCCTCTTTGCCCCCCCCCCCCCCACCATGTTAGGCTTTGTTCAGATTTATGCTCTAAGAGGTAGAGAGATATGGCTGTTAGACATTTGCATATCCCTAAAGTAAGGAAAATAAAACAATTTTTTCCCCATCCCCACTAAAGTTTAAACGTAGCTGAGAGGGTGTGCATGTTGCACAGCTGTGTTCAGCATAGCCTAAACATCTGAAGGAGCTAAATAGAAATATACAGCTCAAATAGCCAAAATGGGACAGCATAGTGGTTATAGCTTTCGTTTCTCATGCAGGCATTCATGGTTCAAATCCCAATGCAATCCATTCATTTTTATATGTGAAAGCAGCACTAAAATATCTTTTTTTTAGAAATAGGTAGTGAATAATATGTATTTGTTAATGAGGGTAGGCTAGCAGTTCCAAATGTGAGGTGTTAGTGTAGAAAAGATGTGAAACCCCCATATAAATATAGGTTCCCCATATAGTCACACAAGAATATAATTTAATGAAAGCACATAGGGGGGTGTCATGGAAGGTAAACATAAAAGTATAATTTGTCAGTAATGAGGAATCAATCTCACAATCCTCGTACTTTATAAAATGAAATGTGAGCAATGCTAAGTAGAGCTCAGCTATGCTAACCTGGTGTAAGCATTGCTAAATCTAAATGCTTAGCAATAATTAGCGTAGCTAACCGGATTCGCTCACTGGTAAGCAATGCTCAGCATTTATCCTTTAAGCAATGCTTACCTTAGCTAAGTGGGGTTGTGTGTAGCTTAGCTTAGCTCAGCATATTCAAAATCCTACAATCATGGCAAAGGGCAGGAAATCAGCTCTATTTAAACCTCATAGGTGGGAATACAGCCCAAAACCAGCTGTAGCTTATCATTGCAGGCACCACTGCAGGAGTTGGAGCAGTGTCTCTCTTTTGGGCATACTGCTGGGGCATTCAGGAGTCCAGGGTCATGTTTTGACCCCTTGTAGAGCACCATTAAGAGAGACTGCTGCTGGGCCAGTACCAGGGCTCATAGTACAAAACAGAGCCCTGGGACTGTCTTGCATGTGATCTCACCAGTGCTAATGACATCTCTCAGACTGGTCAGCAGGTCAGGCACCATTATGCTGACCTCAAATGTAGGAAGAGGGACCTCTTGGACCAGGGGATCCAAGACCCTCGGGCATGGAATGTCCCAGCATTGTGTAAGTTTCAGTACCAATTATTGTGTAACAAGGTCCAGCCTAAGTATGAGATGGACAGGTATGCATAAATATTTCTCTATCTCCTGTACAGCTGCAGATGAGAGAGCTGCGAACATGGACACCCATGCCAGCAGGCTGTCAAGGCTGCATCATGAGGCTGGTGAGTACAAATCTAGCTTGCAGTAGTCAGGGCAAATAAATAGAAAGGAGTAGAATGTCACCTGCCAGTAGTTAGAAAAGTGTATTGTTTGTACTGAATAAACAAGACATTAGCAGAGTAATAGTGACGCACAGGATATATATCAATAAAATTGTCAGTACCTGTCAATAAAACTCAAAACCCCAGACTGTTGTATTCACTTTGGTATGTGGTAGTATGATTCTAAATGTATACAGGTTCTTCACAATCTTCAGTTATCATAGCAGTTTTAAGTATTTACACTGAAAAGCTGACAGAATATGAGGTTATGCATTAATTTTCAGAAGTAAAGGAAGTCAATAATTCATCTTATAATAACAATTTAAGTTTAATTCACCAACATAGTTCCTTTTTAATAGAATTACCTGTTGTTAAGTAAAATATATATTATAGGCTGCAATTGTGCAGCAGTTTAGTATCGGCTTAAATAAATGCTGGTACTGCATTTGCAGTCACGGTAATGCACTAACGCGCCTAGTGTTTTAACTGCAGCAAACACTTTAGTTTAGTATCAACAATCTTGCCATTTTAAATAAAACCTTTATATATATATATATATATATATATATATATATATATATATATATATATATATATGTTGTTTTTTTTACATTGATGGAGAAGCAGTGTTTGTCATAACAGGGCACTACATTTACTAAATACACATTTGGAGAAAGAAGACACAAAATCAGGGAATCAATGAGTTCTGCATAAGCATGCACTTTCTGAATACTGTGTGCTAGTGCAGACTAACTATAAACCTCACTAATGACACTGAACAAGGGGCAGGGTAATATCTTTGCAGCAATCTTGGTATAGTAATGTTATGTACCACATTCTTACCTCATCTCTCAACAAGTTTGCTCAATAAATGGGGGAAAGACAAACTCTGGAACATTTAGGTATTATTTTATTTCTCTTGAAAAGTCAGTACAACATGTTTTCCTTCACCATGCATGCTCTAAACAAGAAGAATAAATGCTAATGTATGATATTATTGACTGCAAGCCTTAGCTATTCACCAGTAAACATTGCACTAAACAAATCAGGGACACATTTCAAAATAATCAAAGAAACAGGGACAATCAGTGACATTTCTAAAATGATACTACTTTCAACTTGCATAAGTGATAAAATAAGATAATCTGAATTAATATACATTTTCTGAAGTAAAAGAGGTTTATAACTAATTAATGTCATTATTTAATAAGGGTAATTCTTCATCTTGTCTTCAAAAGTCACTAGTTTAAGGAGGGATTAAAAGGGACAGAGCTACAATTTTAGTCAAAATCAGGGACACCTCTGAAAATCTAGGACAGTTGACAGGTATGCCAGTATATCAAAAGTTTTGCTAGGGCAATGTCAAAAATATAAGGCAAAATCTGGCACAGTTGAGAAGTATGCAATTGCCAAAGTATGTTCCCCTCAAATCGCACCTTTTTCTAGGGATGGGAAAAAAATCTAGGGAAAATCAGAGACATTTTAGAGGAATGTTTGTTGCCATAATGTAGTCTTTCTCTGACGTTATACATTACTGCCACTGAGTTACATGCTGCTGGACTGAACACTAGTTGTAAGGTAGTTACGGGTGATCATACATTTACTTTGTTATATTGCTGATGCTTAGCATGGATGAAAATGTTAAAATTACAGCTTGTTTCTCTTCCCTTGCTAAGGGGTACAAGAGATAAAAGGTGACTGGATCACTCACGGCATAAAAGCAGAGCTATATCCAGCACTAGGTAACCTAGGCAATCGCCTTGGCACACTGGCTGAGAGAGGCCCCCGCTGACTGTGAGAGGTCTGCTGGTGGTTGTGGGGGGGGGGGGCTGCCACAGCATTTACTTTTTAATTTAAAAAGAAATACATGCCTTTAAGACCATTCTAAGAATGCCCTCTGTGTGCAACACAGATTTACATCCTGTTGTGCACACACCTGCTGTTGCATGCTGGCGCTGAGACGCACACACACATGCTGTTGATTGCTTCTTATATTCCATGTCTATGTGGGGAATTTAAATACATGACATTCCTGCTACCCACTACAGTCTGTGGATTAAAGCATAGACATTATAGATAAGTTGCTCAAACCAGCTACCAGACTGTGAATTTCAGTGTATTTTCAAGGAACTGTGTGCTTCAAGGCAAGAGAAGTATACTGCTGCTCAGGCTAAGTTTGTTTTCAATGTGCAACTGTTTTGTTTAAAAAATGGTCTTTACTGTTTGTTTGAGAGCATTTGAAAGCAGCGTTAGTAGCACAATAGATAGCATACTTGATTTTGTTGCAAAACACTGTGACTTCTACTCCTACAGCATATTGATGGATTGCTGATAAAGCCTTGTACTTTAAGGGGGGGGGTGGGTTGCTGCCATCCTGAGTGTGTCCTCGGGATGATATGCCTTGTAACTATGAAATTGTCATTGGTTTGCCATCTATTCTCTGTTGCAATATTACCAGCTTACTATTTTTTAATGCACCACAGGCAATATATTCTTCAAATGCAACAGGCACTGAATTTATGAAACACTGAAATATAAAGTTGCTTGCTAGTAGCAACCTCTTCATTAGTTACAGATGTCTTTAATGTGGAATTATTCAGATGACTGTCACTTCTACAGAGATTATGCATATTGACTGATATTGATGGATTGCAATTACATAAGTCTGAGTGGCCTTTTATGATTGACATGTTCTGAAATTGGCAGTTTTGTCATTGGTTAATACATTTTGTTTTATTGCATACTGGGAAAATGCTCAAAACTAAAAATATGTAATCCCCAAGTGGTGGTCTATTGTACAAGGAATATAATTTAGAATAATCAAGAAGGTGATCAAAGAATACATGCATGCTTGCATGGTCCTACAAATATGTGCAAGGAACCTATTGTTTGAAAATAGACCAAAGGCAAACTTAATCCATCATTGGTCAGATGCATTTCCTTTTAATGTGGGTTTCAATGGTTTCAATGAATGTAAGCTTCAAGGGCAGAGAAGCGTCCTGTTAATGCCATATCTATTTTCATTCTGAGAATTTATTGTTTTGTTTAGCAAATATTTATCAGTGTTTGTGTGAAAAAAATTTAAATAAAAGTTTTAAATTACTTCTGCAATGAGTAAAGATATTTGGATTTAAAGAGGAAAATAGTATGCACCCTTGTCAGTTTTGGACAGCATTGATAGTAACTGGAGAGAAATAGCCAAGTAATGGGACCCAGGAATGGCTGTGGGTGGCTGAGAGACTACTGTGTGTGTTGGGGGCCCAGTCCTTTACCTTGTCTAGGAACCTATTTGACCATGATCTATCTCTGCCCAAAACGCAAGGGATAGACCCCCCTTCAAGATTCTATAGGATACTGAATAAAGGCACATTTTTTATTTGTTTATTTATTGTCATTTGTTAACCGGGTTAGTCCAATTAAGCCGGGGGCCCATGTTCAGTGGACACCCAAGGAGAAAAGCTCCAGATACAAGTAACAATATCACAAACAGAGATATATTTACAATGGTATAGTACCGGGTAGTTATACATTGAAAATAAGAACCACTATTTACTCAGTTGTGTATAAGTTGCAGAATGTTAGTACAGAACAGCAATAAAATTCTATATGCAAAAATATGTACAGATGACAGCAATAAATTCCATGTGCATTATTATTTACAAGAAACAAGGTGTAGGTATACATTAATAGATGTATTGGAGAGACAAATAGAAAATCAGAGATATGGTTAGAGTAAGGAAGTAAGATTATGAAGAGAGTAGTAAGATGTCAGGTAGGAGTTTGACAAGGACAGGACCAGGTCTTTAGTAGGTAGTTTTTAAGATCAAGATTGAATTGGGCTTTATGGGGATACTTCTTATATTAAAGGGAAGGTCATTCCAGATATGAGTGACAGAGAATTTATAAATGGATTTTCCTGTATGTTTAGTGGGTTTGTATATCTCTAGTAGATGTTTGTCAGATGTGCGAAGTTGGTGATGGGGGTTGTAGAGTGATACAGTGTTTGTGATGGAGGGATAGGAAGTGAGGTTACAGAGTACAGAGTGTGTAATATGTAGTTGTGGAAGAAGTTGTTTTTGGAATTCAGGCCAAAGTAAAGACTTAAGCACGAGGCAGTGGTTTGCTTTATATGGTAGATTGGAGGCAATTCTAGCAATTTTGTGGTAAGTTAGTTCTAATTTGGACAGGAAAGATGACTGAAGGTTAGTAAAGACTGGAGATGCATACAGAAGACAGGGTAAGAGGAGAGACATAGCAAGGGAGGGTTTGGTAGAGGGTAAAAGTAGTTTATGATTATGGTAGATAACTCCAAGTTTTTGGGTTTTTTTATACACTGATTGATATGCATGTCAAATTTTAGTTTGTCTTCGATAGTTACCCAGAGTAATTTAGTATAAGGTTCAGTTGTGATGATAGTATTGTTAAGTGAGATAATAAAGAAGAGGGTTTAAGATGTATCTTTGTTTTAGGAAGGAAAAGTAGAAGTTTTTTTTTTGGATTTAATAGCAATTGATTATCAGTGAGTCAGGTTTCAATGGAGGTGAAGGTGTCTTGGGTACAAGCAAGGAGTTCTAGGATGTGTGGGCTCTGGTGATAAGGGCTGAATCATTGGCATATTGGAAGAGTGTAGAGAGGTTAGTAGCAGAGTGCAGTCTGTTAGTGAATATATTGAACAGAAGGGGTCCCAAGATAGAGCCTTGGGGAACTCCGATGTTGATGGGTAGAAATGGGGAGGTGACAGATTGCCAGCATACAGATTGTCTAATAGATAAGTAGCTTGAGAAGCAATTTATAGAGGGGGTAGAGAAGTGGAAATCAGAAAGTTTTGATATCATTTTTGGAAGAGAGACTGTATCAAAGGCCTTGGAAAGATCACAGAATAGACAGGAAACTAGATGGTTATTATCATGGGCTTCTGCTACAGTTTGGGTGAATGAGAGTAGTGCGGTAGATGGGCTGTGGTGGGGTCTAAATCCATGCTGGGTGAGAGTTATAAGATTGTTGTCCATCAAATGTTTAAGTAGTTGGGTGTAGACACATTTTTCAAGAATTTTGGAAAGTGAGGAGAGAATCACAATGGGTCGATAGTTGGATGGGTCAGTGGAGTTACCTCCTTTATGAAGAGGGATTGTGAAAAAGGATTTCCAAATGTCAGGGACAAAGGCTTCAGTAATAGAGTGATTTTTTAGGATAGACACAGGGTAAGCAATTGATTTGGCAGTAACTTTAAGGAAGTGGGGCGGGGGATTTATCGACTGAGAGAGAACAAGGTTTGACTTTATTCAGTTGTGTTTTGATGAATGTAGTGAGAACAGGTTGAAAGGTGAAAGTAATGGGGGAAGACGGACTGGAGGTTATAGCAGAGAAGAGGCAGTGGGACTTTGTTGTGTTTTTGAATTGTTTCTATGCAGTATTTGTTTAAAAGTGCAGCAGTCTCTGTGGCTGTATTGAGATGGAAGGGATTGGTGGTTGGAGGTTTGCTGGGATAGAGGATTTTATTAACTGTAGACCACAATTTTGGGGGGTTATTGTATGGGCTTCCCTTGGTTGGAGTTAAAGAATGTTTTGTTTTTGTCTTTAATGACTATTTTTTTAACAAGTTTCTAAGTTCCTTGTAATGTTGGAGTAGGAGATCTGTTTTTGATCAAAGTTTTCTAGGCAGTATCCCTCTGATGCATAATAGTGTGTGTTTGCTTAGTGAGCCAGAGGGCACAGTTTGATTTTACCCTAATTTTTCTGGTTGGAGCCGCAGAGTTCAGAACATCAAGAAATACCTTGTTGAAAGTAGCTACTGCATCATTAAAGGGAAGGTTATGAAGGAAGGTCCAGCTGATGTTGGACTGTATAGAGTTGAACTTATCATGGTCAGATTGATTTAGATTGCGACATTCTCTGTAATGGTGTTCTTTGGGAGAATGTTTCTATGAATATAGGTAAGGGAATAGTTGCTAAGTGAGTTAGGAAGGATGCCAGGGCTATGATAGAGACTGGGGTTGGAAGTAAGGATCCAATCTATTATAGAACCTATGGTAAAGTTTTCATTGGTCCTGGTAAGGGAGGATATAAGTTGGAAGAAACCAAATAGACTGAGGCTGTGATTTGAAGATGAGGAGGAGCGTGAAGTCCAACCAATGTTGATGTCACTGAGTATAATAGTTTCATAGGGAACGTGTTGGGTGAACCAGGAGAGAAAGTTTTCTAGAATAGGGGTGTTGTCACCTGGGGGGATATAAATAAATACAATGGCAACATTTTTTGTGAGGGCTGAGATGGCAGTTTACAGTTAGGATTTCAGCAGAAGCAAAGCTAAGTATGGAAGTAGGGAGTGGAAAAAGAGTAAGTTGGTTGGAGTAGAGGATGGCTACACCTCCATCTCTCCTGTTTGGTCTATCAGCATGATAGATGTTATACATCCTGGGGGTAGGATTTTAGAGGTGGTAATGTGGGGTTTTAACCAGGTTTCTGAGCGGGTAAGGATGTGTGGAGAGTTCAGATGGATCCAAGCATACTATGCTGGGATTTTGTTAACAATACTTTGGATATTTAGTGAAAAAAATAGTTAGAGATTTAGATGGAGGAGAATGAGATTGGGGTAGTGTGGGGGGGGGGGAGTAGGGGTGATTCCTTGAGAGAGGTAGAGCTTGTAGGTCCTGGGTTGGGGTGGATGTCCCCATCCAGGAGTAGTGAATCAAGGAAACCAAGCACTGAGGAGAGTAGGTGAAGAGTATAGAGAGTTCCATCTTCCTGCCTGTAAACTTTCTTGAGGCTCTGTATATAATGTGTGGGCGCTGGATGGATTAGTAATAATGCTCTTCTAAGTTCTTACACCCTGAAAATGCCCATTTTAATTACATATTCAACAGTTCCTTTCAGCTCCACCTGTAATAAAAATGCCGTGCAACAGCAGGAACTATTAGTTTCTCTCAAGATGCTGGAAGCATCTGTTTTGTTGACGGACTATTCTATCCTCAAACTGCGGCATCAGTTTTGCTGCTTGAATTATTGCTGGAACTAATTATTTTTCATCATTTCAGGTATGTTGAAACAACAGCCTTCATAGCTGTTGCTTCTAACATGTTCGCTTTTTTTAATTAAAATTTGAAATGCAACTTATAAGACTAACACCGATAATTGCACTCCTACATTAAACTGCCTTTTTTCCTACAGTTCCTGTAAGCATTTCTTTGTAGATTTGCTGATTCCTTGTTTAGTTGTGTGCAGTTGGAGGAAATTTCTTTTGTAATTTTCCGGATTACTTTAATTATGTTACTCCACCTTTAGTGTAAGATGTACGTCTCTTTATAAGAGTGCTGCGGCTAGATATTGTTGCTTATTAGCTGTGGTGCTTGGTTGCTGTGAATTGCACCAAGCTGTAAAGCATTGCTGTTTGAATTTGTTGGTTACACAGAGACTATTAATTCATTTGGGTCCTGCAGCGGTGACTTCTGCAGTAATAAATAATTAATAGATGTGGCTCTAAACTATGTTGAAAACAACTTGACCGTAATGTTGGCCATTTGTTTAATGTTTTTGGAAAGTGGAATTGTGCTGATGCATGAGCCTAAAACATTTTAAACGTATAGATGTTGCAGTGGCTTAACAGCCTTGAGTTTGATGACAGTGTGACAGCATCTAACATGTTCAGATAAGGTTGCAGTGCATATTAAAAATCACAAGGTCTTAGTATAAGTATGGGGGGGGGGGGTTGAAGAACAGTTCTCTACTTGTTTCAGTGTTTTTTGTAGACCCTAAGTAATTTCTAGTCTTGTGACTGCTGCTGTTTAAGTCGTGGTCCTTTTAAGTATATACATCTATTTCAGTTAGGATAACATTAGACAAGCATCGTCTCTGTTAAACTTGTGGTTTTGCTACATGTTCCACTTTAGTATTTGGCAAGTACAGGAGACCTATTATTCTTATTCTAAGCTGGATTTGAATAAGTTCCAGTGCATGGGCCTGATGGTTTAAACTCTAACAGGCAGCTGCTATTGGTACTGTTTCTGTTTTATTAACAGGACCTTACAGTTGAACTAGAACATGTAAAAGAAGTACTGTTTCACAGTATATGTTTTCTAGCATTGTTCTTCAAGTCTTTTGGGTTTCTAATTCCATGATGGGATTGGATCCTATTCCTAGTTTGAAGTATGTTTAGACTTTGTGAAATTAGTACTGCTTACTTTGTTTTAAAACTTTATTTTATTAAAAGGTTAGAATTTTATCAGGCTTTGGGTCTTGATTTTTCTACGTTTTTGCTCCTCTGATCCTTGCTCAGGCAGTGTGTTTCTTCTGTGACATTGCTTATTGATCATATATAAAAGGACTGTGAAAATGTGGACTCTGGCTTGTAGCTTTTTTGTGATGACCTACAAGAGACAGACAAACTGAAGATTTTGTAAAAATGTGTATTTAGTGTAAAATGACCCAAAATGCACCACCAGAAGTACCTGTACCACACTGGGAATGGCTGTTAGTGCCATTGCAGTGTAGCCATGCTGATTTTGAAGGACAGTTTATGGAATCAACATTTTCATTTGCTATGTGTCGTTCGCCCGGTCAAGATTTAATAGATTAACATTCATGGGTTCTGTTCAAGCAGCTTTATTGTGTACAAACACATCAGGAATGAGGCAATAACTTTAACTTGATAAACTTATAAACAAACTATCTCTCTCATACACGCTCACTCTCTGGTTGCACTCTCAAAATGGCACTGAAGCTAGCACTTGCTTGCTATTTACATGCACGTGCTGTCCTTGGAAATGCTTCTTAAAGGTACAACACACACACATATTCTACATCCTTCCTCTGAGAAATGAATCATACTTCATTGATGACATTGATTGACATGAAATAAATGCAAGATATTTCTTAGACATGCAATTATACAGAACTAGATACATATAGACAACTACGTCCAGGTTGCTGAGTATTTCACACTAGGTCTGGAGATTCGACCAAATCATGTGACATAGAATTTAGAATCAGAGCTAGCAACTGGGACTGTCTCTGCTGAATGCTCAACCTTGGGGACATCAGGAACATCATAAGTAGTAGTAATGGAAGTTGAGACACATTCTGGAACAGGAACATTGTCTGGATTGCTCTGAGATCTAGAGTCTGTATCACAGGAACAATGCTGCAACATCAGTTCTGATATAGGAAGACGATGTCTGCTATTTCTCCTGTACTCCACACCTTCAGATTCCACAAGATAGGATCTTAGCTCGGTCCATAATCCTGTTACTTGACCAATCTGGTCAAAACCTTTCACCTTTTGTATCCTCACTGTCTCTCCTTTTTTCAATAGATGAAAAAAATCTGCTAATTTTATCATAACTGGACTTCTGAAAAGAGCATTTTCTGAGTAGATGGGCTTTTATTAGGGTTGCCACTCCTCTGTTTTTTTTCCGGACTATCCAGAAAAGTCCGGAAAGTAGTCCAGAAAGCACTGTACAAACTGTACAAACTCCAGTATTCTGTTTCAAAAAGGAAACAGACTATCGGATTTTGTAAATCGGCTGATTTACTATGCTTTTTTTTTTTACAGAAAAGTATAGTAAATCAGCCGAAAGCAGGCAGCCGTAATGGCAAAAGTGGATGTTCCTTGCCAAGTTATGTCATCGTGACATCACAAAATGGGCTGGATGTGGGCAGGGTGGGTGGGATGGGCAGGGTTACAGATGACACGAGGTGTATGGCTTTACTGCGGTTTTAGCCACGATGAAAGGTGGCAACCATAGCTTTTATTGCTCTGTTGTTTTTAGCTTTAGGCCTCAACAAACTGGAACTGAAAGGTGAGGTTGTTCTAGTTTGCCTAAATAAAAGTCTTTAAGCAGGTGAGCCAAGTATATCGTTACGGGGTATGTTTCTAAGATTGAGTAAATTTAAAAAGACAGTGGTATTGTCACGCTTTGACTTCTCTAGTAATTGCTTTGTACTCAATACTGCACATTCAGCTAGACCATTTGACTGCCGATATTAGGGTTGCCCCTTTTCAAATGCCCAAAGTGGGACATTTTTGGTACAAACGTCAGATTTTGCAGGCTGAAACATACCCACAGCCAGTAAAAAGGACAAAACTTCACTTTTTTGCTTAAATAAAAGCTTATTCTTGTAGCATTTTAGTTGTTTATTCTGTTTTGTATAACATTTAGGTGTTTCAGATACAGAATAACTGTTTTATGCATCTATTACATAAAATATAGGAAATCATTTTGGCCTAAAATCTCAGGACATTTGCCATTTTTACAATTTTTTTGCAGGACACAACTGCCCAAAGAGGGACTGTCCCTCGCAAAGTGGGACAGGTGGTAACCCTAGCCGATATTCAGGACTACTAGTAACATGTACAAAGTCCCATTCTCTTGCAAATTTATGAAACAATTGACTGGTGAATTGTGTACCATTGTCAGAGATAAGCTTATGTGGACTACCATAGACTGAGAAATGGTGTTTCAACTTGGTAGTAACAGTAGTGGATGTTAGGTTGGGTAATAAATCGATCTCAAACCAGTTTGAATAAGAGTCAACTAATTCTAAGTAATGCTGATTGTTCTACTCGAATATGTCAGTGACTACTGTTGACCAAGGTAGTTCAGGAACTTGACTTAGCTGAAGTGGCTCTTTTTGCAGATGTGGTTTAGCACTATTGCATACTGAACAAGATGAAAGTACTTTGCCCATGTCTGTTGCTAGAGAAGGCCAAAATACTAGTCCTCTCACCCTTCTTTTGGTAGATTCAGAACCTGGGTAGCCACAATGCAAAATCTGAATATATTCAAGTTGTAAGAAAGCAGGAACAGCAACTTTAGGATCTTTGAAAAGTCAAAATTCTCTGCTTCAGATTGTTCCATTGTATTTATGGGCAATCTGGATAAGGTATCAGTCAGATAAAGAAATGTTCCTTTGGTATAGATCATTCTGAAGTTTTACTTTTGTAATTTGAGCATCATTCTTTGCAGACTTGCTGGAGCGGAATGCATAGGCTTCTTTAAGATAGTAACCAGAGGTTGATGATCAGTTTCAATCTGGATATCTCAACCATAAATATAATCAGAAAATTTGTATTTTATTTATTTATTTATTTTACATTTGTTGACCATGATAGTCCGACTGGAGTCATGTCTGTATTCAGTGGAGGCCCTGGGAGAAAAGCTCCAAGACAAACAGTAACATTTAATAATAATGAAAACATATTACAGATGTGATATGTACAAAGAAAGAAAAACAAATTCATATATTAGGGTTACCCCCTGGTTATAGTCTGTGGAACATTTACAGTAAATTGACTAATAATTTAAGGTAAGAGTTAGCCAGGCTTGTTACAGTGGCATAGCCAGTTTAGAGCCAGATGTTGTTTGAGTCTGGTTTTAAACTGGGTTAGGGAGGAGAGCAATGTAATATCAACTGGGAGTAGGTTCCAGACTCTGCCAACAGAGTTTGCAAAGAGGGAGTCACCATCTACATTGTTAGTTTTGATAGTTTGAATTAGTAGTTTGTTTGAGGATCAAAGCAGTCTCGGATTGTTATAGGGGGAGATAATATTTTTAAGGGCTGGTGTACTATCTGGATTTAGGAGGATTTTCTTTGCCACAACCAGAAGGTTAAATTGGATAAGACTGCAAAGTGATAGCCACTCAAGTTGTTTAAGGTTGATCAGGAGCAGCCTTAGGTCAACTGGTGCGCTAGGCAAAAGAGCTCCACGGTGCCCCCTACCACACTACCTGGTGCCCCCATCCTGGTCTACCTACACAAAATAAATACTGGAAAGGTGCCCTTGCTAGAACGGTGCCCTAGGCAGCCACCTAGTTGGCCTATGCCTAAGGCCGGCTATGAGGTTGATACAGTGGTGTGTTCTAAAAGGCAGGTCAGTGACAAACCTGGCAATGTGATTGTAACATGTTGATAGTCTGTTAAGTACAGACTTGTTTAGATTAGAGAGAAGGGGGAAGCATATAGAAGTGTTAAGAGTAGGTGAGAGTGGGCTATAGCAATCTTAGCTGGAGGGGTTAAGAAGGCTTTTATTCTGTATAGTGACCCAAGTTTTTTTATTTATGGTCTTGATCAATTGGTTTACATGTAGGTCAAATTTTAGGTTATTATCAATAAGGACACCTAGTAATTTTTGTAGAAGGGTCAGGGGAGATAATTGTTCCATCTTTTGCATTTATGGTGAAGGCAAAAGCAGTAGACCTTTGTGTCGCTGAGAATACCAGCATTTTATTTTTTGGGGGATTTAGTAACAATCAACATTCAGAGAGCCAGTTTTCTATTGTATTAAAGGGGGCCTGGATAGCAAATCTCAAGTCTGAAGGAGATGTAGCTAAGCAAATCAGGGTGGAGTCATCAGCGTATTGGATACAGCTAACATTAGGGATGACAGTATGTAGGTCATTAATAAAGATGGAAAAGAGAAGGGGCCCTAGTATAGAGTCTTGTGGGACTCCAAGGGTGTTAGGTAATAGGTTGGAGAGCTTATTCTGCCAGAGAACAGCCTGCTGCCTCCCACTGAGGTAAGTTTTAAACCATTGAAGGGCTTTAGAATCTAGGCAATAAGTCTGCAGGGTGTGTACCAACAGCTGATGATCCACCATGTCAAATGCCTTGGAAAGATCCAAGAAGAGGGCTGAGGATATTTGATTATTATTTTCTTTGTTATTAATAGTACTGGTAAAAGCTAGTAGGGTGGAGGTTGTGCTGTGGTGTGGATGGAAGCCATGTTGGGTATTGGCTAAGAGGTGATTCTGAATTAGTTGGTGCATGAGCCGTTTGTGTATACATTTTTCCATAATCTTTGCAAGTGGAGAAAGTATAGTTTTTAGATTAAGTTGCAAATAAATGATGTGGACAGTGGTTGGAAGCTGAAAGGGAGTAAGTTTATATAGGTGGCGCTGTCAGGCTGGGAGAGCTAGGAGGTAATTGGCTAGCTAGAGCATGAATTCTCTCAGTAAAGAAATTGTTAAAACTGTCTGAGACATCCTCAGTGGACTTGTCAGTGGTAGTGGCGGGGATAGGGGTAGATGTTTTACTGGGATGAAGCAGATTATTCAGACCAGCTCAGATTTTCTGTGGGTTGTTCTGGTTGGCTATCTGTAGATTACAGTAGTATTGTTTTTTTGTCACGTAAGATGGATTTTTTTTAGTTTTATTCCTAGCTTGTTGGTATTAACATGATCATGGGGGGTCTTTAGTGGAACACTATCTAGCCCAAAGTTTGTTTCTATTGTTAATTTTAGTTGAGACATTTTAGAAAGCCATGGTGCAGTTAGCTTTAGTTCACTTTAAGCAGGCAGGTGCATGACAGTCAAGGATTTCAAGAAATTTATTGTTAAAATATGCAACTGCCTCCTCCAAAGGGAGGTGTATTAGCATAGACCAATTACAGGAGTTAAGTTCCTGCTGGCATTTGGCAGGGTCAAAGTCGTTTTTGTTTCTGACTTTTCTGAGTACGGGTATTTGCGGATTAATTTTTTTTGTTTAACTATATAAGTGAGAAGGTGGTCACTTAGATCAATGGGGAGGGTACCAGCAGTATACAGTTGGAGTTCCTATTAACTAGTACCCATTGAGTATGCTTTCTTTTTGATTGAGTTTACCTAGCCTGGTAGGGGTAGTTATGATTTGTGAGAATGCATGCAGGTTAATGTGGGTAGTAGGGGACTCTAAGGAACAGGTGCCCCAGTCAATGTTGAAGTCTCCAAACAGTAGATTTTCTTGGGGTAGTAACATGAAAGCCAGTGTAGGATGTCTTCAAGTTTGGCTATGTTATTACCTGGTGGGGGGCCGGGGTATAAATACAGATGATGTTTATGCATTTGCTTTTGTTAAGTTACAGTCTGGTAGCAAGAATTTCTTAATTGTTAATTTTTGAACAAGCAAACACAATTGCCAAAAGTTCTTTCTCAATTTGATCATATTGCATTTCAGTTTGGGTAAGAGTTCTAGATGCATAGGCTACTGGTCTGCCCTCTTGAAGAATAATTGCACCAAGACTAAACTTTGAAGGGTCACAAGAAATAGTAACTGGTCTATTGACATCACAATATCTTAGTGTAGGTGGAGTGGTAATTTTCTACTTAAGATCATCAAATGCTCTCTGGTGCTATTCTAACCAAGACCATACAACATTTTTGTGCATCACTTCTTAGCACTATGCAAACCACTTCACCACAGGACGAGCAGGTACACAAGGCTTTCAAAATAAGCAGTAGAAGAAATCAATCAGCTGCTGTCAATAAGATCCTTAATATGACAGGCAAAGTTAAAATCACAGTCTCTTCCAGCGCACTCGACCATTAAGCTTTCAGGCAAAACATGAACTGGAAGTTCATTCACATTATTCCACAGTCATCACACTTCCTGTGGATCTTTCCCAAAGGAAAATCACCATATAAGGCAAATTCTAAAATACATTATTGTCATTAAAAATTATTAATTTTGTAGTCTTGGCAACTGAATAATCATTAAACATAACATTAAATCAAATGTTACAATGTACCGAAAATTCTGCAGAGTGTTTTGTAATCACAAATAAATGCAGTAACCCCTTTTGAACATCAGGGGTAAATCAAGATTCCAAATTAAAATCTAGGGCTACTTAGTAGCATTATAAAAACATTTATTTTCTAAGTTTCAAATGGGTAACTTAATGTCTTATTCTAAAATCTTATGAATGCAAAAGTGAATAAAAAAATAAAATAAAAAAATATAAAAATATATAGTGTAGTAATATAACTTAGACACTACTAGACACCCAGGTCTGAACGACACTCTTAGCATTATTAGTGTTCTGAAATTGAGGCAAGCCCGTTTATAATACAATTCAGCATAACATGACATCTGTTATATTACTACACTATATATTTTTATATTTTTTATTTTATTTTTTTATTCACTTTTGCATTCATAAGATTTTAGAATAAGACACATTGAAGGTTAAGTTACCCATTTGAAACTTAGAAAAGAAATGTTTTTATAATGCTACTAAGTAGCCCTAGATTTTAATTTGGAATCTTGATTTTACCCCCGATGTTCAAAAGGGGTTACTGCATTTATTTGTGATTACAAAACACTCTGCAGAATTCTCTTGGTACATTGTAACATTTTGTTTTAATGTTATGTTTAACATATTATTCAGTTGCCAAGACATTTTTACAAAATGAATCATTTTTTAATGACAATAAGAATGTATTTTAGAATTTGCCTTATATGGTGATTTTCCTTTTGGGAAAGATCCACAGGAAGTCATGTGATGACTGTGGAAGTATTTAATGTGAATGAACTTCCAGTTCATGTTTTTTGCCTTGAAAAAGCTCGCAAGTGGTCGAGTGAAAGCGCTTAGAAGAGACTGTGATTTTAACTTTGCCTTGTCATATTAAAGGATCTTATTGGAGACCTAGCAGCTGATTGATTTCTTCTACTGCTTATTTTGAAAGCCTTTGTGTACCTGCTTCCGGGTCCTGTGGTGCCAAGTGGTTTGCATTCGTGGTTTGGTTTTGCTTCTAGTTTTGTTTTTTTCTTGGTCAATTTCTACACATGGCAGAAGGAACGGAAGCCAGTGGCTTCACTCACACTCCGGCAGTACTGAGAGCCGATGGCGACGATGCTGACACAGCCCCAGTTTCCAGGGCTGAGTTTAAACAGGTTTTAACACTTTTGACACAATTGACTTCAATGGTTCAACAGCGGACACAACCAACAGCCTCCCAGATACCGGGGAACCAACAACAATTCAACAATCCCCCTAGAACACTTGCTGAAGTGGTTGGGGCTGGAAATGTTACTAGGAACACAGAGAGAGGGTGTAATGACAACAACTCAAACGCGAACTGTTCTGACCTTGTAAGAACAAATAACCAGGTTTCCCCTGGGTCAAATGAACAGAGGAAGTCTTTTGAATTCAAAACTTGGACAAAACAACAGTTCAATTTTAGAAAAGGTACTGTACTTCCTGATAATTATAAAAATCTTGAAAATGTGTTTTTTGATTTTAAAGATAAGCTGTATTCTTATAAGAACAAACAAATGGAAGTTGATTATCTAAATGAATGCATTAATGTACAGAGAATTCCCAAGGGCTTGAGGTTTTTCAAGTTCCCTAACAATGTACAATATGGTTCTGCTTTATATGACCAACTTTGTGAAATTTTCAACAAAGCAGGATTGGACATGTTAAAATGTATGGTGAGGGACTATGAGAAAAAAATGACTGTTTTGTTAAAAGATCTAGATGAGCTCAATGTAAACATGATAAAAGATGAAACTTTTAGCTCAGTTAAGAGGGATTATGACAAGTTGTTCAGTGATGTAGACCAGCATTGTTCTAGGGTACTTAATCGAAAAATCATAAAATTAGAGAGAGACTTAACTGAATACAAGGAAGGTAGAGCCTACCCCCTCCCTTTTACAAAAGAAAGAAACAACAACACCACTGAAAATGTTTTTCATGAAAGGGGTGAAACTAATAGGCAGGGTGAACCTATAGGGACAGTTAATGACAATCCCAGACGAAGTGAGAGAATAGCACAGAAAAACAGGAACCCTTCTACCCAGGATTTTTATTACCCCCAGAGGAGAGGGAGGGGGCGCAGGGAACAAAACAACAGCTGGAATCATCCACTGAACTAATCTTAAGGCCTATAGTGGCTGAGGACAACAGCACCACTTTATCTGAAGGGAAACAAATTGAACACAGGAAAGGTAATTTTTCCATTTTCAATTACACTGATTTATTAATAACGGACAATTTTTTAAATTTACTTTCCAAGGGTTTTCTTTATGTTCCCCTTAGGCCTTCCCCCATGGTTACAACCTTAATTGATTTAAAACTTTTTATGAGGCAGCTTAACTTTAACTTACTGTTTAAGGATGAACGAAATCTAGAAAGAACTCTCACAAGAAAAAGCACCTTCAACCCACCGGTTCACCCCACCATCAAAATTTTTGAGGAGCTAGTTGAGACTGACATTAGGAAACTTAAGGAGAATGATTACTGTGAAATATCTGAAAACATCACTGAGGATGAGTTGACTCTAATCAAAAATCTCAAAATGGAGGGATGTAGAGTCATGAAACCAGACAAGGGGGGAGGGGCTGTCTTGATGTACAACTGGGACTATGAGGCCGCCTTGCACATGGTGCTACAGGACACGGATCAATACGAACTTGTCTCAAGAAACGAGATCAACATAGCTCAAGCTAAAATAAATTATCTATTATATGATCATTTAATGCAGAATGTCATTAATGAGAAGTTATACAACTACTTATTAGTTAAAAGACCCAAGGTTGCCCAGATTTTTGGAATTCCTAAGACACATAAGAATTTGAACCCCCTTAAATACAGACCTATAGTGGCAGGAAGTGGAAGTGTTACAGAACCCCTAGCTAAATTCATCGACTTCTCCTTAAAACAATATGCAGAGAAAATTAAACATATATGTAAGGATTCATGGGACTACCTAAAAGGAGTGGATCAGAGTTTATTTTTGCCTGAGATGTTTATGGTCACTGTTGATGTAGTTAACTTATTCCCTAGCATCCCACACAATACGGGCCTTGAGTGGTTAGGTACTTACTTATCTAATGAAGTCCAACTGGGGGCCAAGTTCACTAACTTAATTTTGGAATTTATGGATTTAGTTTTAGAAAATAATTTCATCCACTTTAAAGGGGAATTTTATTGTCAGAAAAAAGGTGTGGCAATGGGTGCCCCCTGTGCTTCCATCTACGCAAATTTGGTATTATACCAATGGGAAAAGAAATATATTTTTACTAGCACATGGTACCAGGATATCTTGCACTATAGGAGATTTTTGGACGATATCTCCTTTATGTGGCTGGGAGACGAAGGAAGTCTTATGGAATTTATGGATTACATTAACACGACCACATTTTTTAGATTCACTCACAAGATCAGCAAACACCAACTTGACTATTTAGAAATTTCACTGGTTAAGGACTATCCGAACATGTGCTTTCAGTCCAAAATTTACAGGAAAAGCACTTTTTCGAACGCATACTTAAATTACCACAGTGGACATCCCTTATATCAAAAAAAGGCGATAGTAAAAGGTCAACTCATTAGAGCTTCATGAATGTCCAGCACTGACAAACTTTTCAAAGAGGAAGTTTCTATTTTAAGGGGATTCTTTAAGGAAAACAATATCCGGAAGCTTTGGTAGAAGCACTGGTTGTAGAAATTTCTGAGAAGAGATCAAATAAGTATCCCCCTTTATTGGGGGTGGGGGTCAACGAGATCTCCCCAAACCCTTCAAAAGACACTTCAAAGTCTAAAATAGCTTTATACACACCTATTCCAACAACTCAGATCAGATTGAGAAGACTATCAAGAAATATTGGCCCATTCTCAGACTACAGGAAGATCTGAAGAATTCTATGCCCAGCTTTCCCTCTTTTGTCAGGAAAAGGGGCAAGAATTTGAAAGAACTGTTAGAAATTAGGTTGGAGGATCCACACAATCAGAATAGAAAGAAACCAGGCACTTATCCCTGTGGGATGTGTAAGCAATGCCATGCTATGCTGAATTCGGGGTCTTACTACCTCCCCTCGAGAAGATTCAGATTCCACTCCAACAAACATTTTAACTGTGGATCTAAGGGGGTAGTCTACCTTGGATGCTGTGTTACCTGCCATGGTTTTTACATTGGGAAAACTGAAAGGGTGTTTAGGAGAAGAGTTTATGAACACTTCAATATCATCAGTGCAAGGAAGGAAAGTAATGCCTTCTACAAACACTGTTTGACATGTAAGGACATGGAAATAAAGTTTATGGTGTTGGAACAGGTACAACCAGATATAAGAGGGGGTAGTTGGGAGTCCAATTTAGAATACCGTGAGCTATTTTGGCAGCTCTGCTTAGACGCTACTAGACACCCAGGTCTGAATGACACTCTTAGCATTATTAGTGTTCTGAAATTGAGGCAAGCCCATTTATAATACAATTCAGCATAACATGACATCTGTTATATTACTACACTATATATTTTTATATTTTTTTATTTTATTTTTTTATTCACTTTTTCATTCATAAGATTTTAGAATAAGACGCATTGAAGGTTAAGTTACCCATTTGAAACTTAGAAAAGAAATGTTTTTATAATGCTACTAAGTAGCCCTAGATTTTAATTTGGAATCTTGATTTTACCCCCGATGTTCAAAAGGGGTTACTGCATTTATTTGTGATTACAAAAACACTCTGCAGAATTTTCTGGGTACATTGTAACATTTTGATTTAATGTTATGTTTAACATGATTATTCAGTTGCCAAGACATTTTTACAAAATGAATAATTTTTTAATGACAATAAGAATGTATTTTAGAATTTGCCTTATATGGTGATTTTCCATTTGGGAAAGATCCACAGGAAGTCATGTGATGACTGTGGAAGTATTTAATGTGAATGAACTTCCAGTTCATGTTTTTTGCCTTGAAAAAGCTCGCAAGTGGTCGAGTGAAAGCGCTTGGAAGAGACTGTGATTTTAACTTTGCCTTGTCATATTAAAGGATCTTATTGGAGACCTAGCAGCTGATTGATTTCTTCTACTGCTTATTTTGAAAGCCTTTGTGTACCTGCTTCCGGGTCCTGTGGTGCCAAGTGGTTTGCATTTGTGGTTTGGTTTTGCTTCTAGTTTTGGTTTTTCTTGGTCGCTCTCTTAAAGGCACTGTCAATTCATTGAAATCTGATATGAACTTGCCCAAATAGTTAACTATACCAAGAAAATGTCATAGAGCTTGAACATTATCTGCTGCTGACATCTCAAGTATAGTTGTTTGCTTAGACAGATCTAGTCGTAAGCCTGTACTGGTAAATAAATTACCTACATATGTGACTTCTGGTAATCTGAATTTGCGTTTAGGAGGATTGAGCTTTAAATTCACTTTGCATGCTCTTTCTAAAACTTTCTTGAGGTTTCTGTCATGCTCTACTTCACCAATGCCTCCAACCAACAAATCATCTACTATTATGGCATAGGAATAACCTGAAAAGATCTGTTCCATTGCATGGTGGAAGACTTCACTTGCAGAATTTATTCCAAATGGCATTCTGAGAAATCTATCTCTTCCCAATGGGGTACTGAATCTAGTCAGTAGTGAAGATTTGTGATCAAGCATTACTTGCCAAAAGTAACTCTTTGCATCAAGACAGAAAATACAGTGGTATTCAGTATCAGGGCTGTGACTTCCTCGACTGTTCGCATAGGATGATGAGGTCTCTTGAATGCCTTATTCAAGTCTTTTGGGTCGATGCATATTCTGATTTCATCTGAGCCTTTTTTATGAGTTGCTACCATAGATGACACCCATTCAGTTTGTTCTGTAACTGGACAAATTACACCTTGCTACACTATTTTATCCAGTTGAGCTTTAACTCTGCTCTGCATGGCTATTGGAATTTTTTCTTGCTGGCCTGACCAGTGGACTGACCTCTGGGTCTAACTTCATAAAATACACAACTGGAAGCTTGCCTAGCTTGTCGTCGAAAACATCAGCATATTGTGAGAAAATAGCATCTGTGAAAATGGAACTAGGACATGTGCTTATATGATGAACTTCTTTAGTAAAGGAAAGCAAGTTCATTCTCAAACTGTCTCTGAGACCCAATAATGACTGCACAGGTCTTCAAATTATGTAAAACAATGACTTGTAACTGTTCCCAGACAAATAACATGAAAGCACTACTGAGCCTTCTGTTTGAATTTCTTCACCTCCATAGACAACAACTTTTGCACAATTAGCCAAGTTAAGTTGTTTACCAGCCCTTACCTTGGCAAATGCTTCTGCTGGCATAACATTACACTTTGAACCAGTGTCTATCTTGGGCTCGATGGGTTTACCATGGATCAGGACAGTACAAAACACTTCACCCTTAGCTGATAAATCTACTGCATTAACTTTTTCACCAATCACTGATATACCATCTACTTATCTACTTAGAAAGTAAAGTTGCAGCTTTCTATATGATCAATTTGCTTTTTTAAGTGTCCTTTCTTTGCAACTGAGTGAGGTTTACTTGACTTTCATAACTTTTGGAAATTATTCCCTTTTTTACACTTGTGACATTGCTGACCAAATGCTAAACACTTTTTTTCTTTTAGACTCGTGGTCAGCACCACAATTATGACAGTTAACAATGAAGCTTGACTTAGGTTTTGCTGATTTACCCTTGTGTCATATTAATTCACACTTGTGTTGCACTGATTCACCCTTGTGTTGCACTGACCATGCTCCTTTAACTGAACTAGTCTTAGAACTTGCTGGAAAGCTACAGGATCTCCCAGGAAGACCTGCAGGGGCTGCAGCTGCCAAGTGCTTAGGCCTGTTTCTGCTTGCCACATGCTGCATGCTGTCTACATTTGCTCTGGAAACTGCTGAAACTATGCTCTAACCACTAGGGTTACCACCTGTCCCACCTTGCGAGGGACAGTCCCTCTTTGGGCAGTTGTGTCCTGACAAAAAATTGTAAAAATGCAAATGTCCTGAGATTTTAGGACAAAATTATTTCCTATATTTTATGTAATAGTTGCATAAAACAGTTATTCTGTATCTAAAATACCTAAATGTTATAAGAAACAGAATAAGCATCTAAAAATGCTGCAATAATAAGCTTTTATTTAGGGAAAAAAGTTAAGTTCTTTCCTTTGTACTGACAGTGGGTATGTGTTGGCCTGTAAAATCTGATGTTTGTACCAAAAATGTCCCACTTTGGCCATTTGAAAAGGTGGCAACCCTACTAACCACTAGTCAGCATAGTCATGTGCCTTTCTGTAACTTCATGGATCTGACAAATCTCCATTGCTTTGCTCAATGTTAAACCTCTGGCATTAAGCAAATTCTCTCTCATAGCACCACTATTAATATTGCACATAAGCCTGTCCTTTATCAACTCATCTGTTAAATCACCAACCATGCAAGTTTTAGCTTTGTTCCTCAAGTCAGTAATATAAGCTGCAAATGTTTCTCCTGACCTTTGGTCTCTTGTGTAAAACAAATGCCCCTTTAGTGTAACATTGGTCTGGGGCACATTTCTCTGAATTTACACTTCAAACACTTGGGGTCTTCTCTAAATTCAGCTTGAACAATATGATGTTTTTCACCTTCAGCTTCATACACTGCTGGTGCATACACAAATGAATGCTGTCTATCAATGGCCTCTGACCCAGCTAGGTTTAGCAAAATGAATGCCCTTATGTGTGCATCTTTATCTGAGTAAGCTGCTTGTATGAAAATATTGCACTCCTGCTCAAATATTCTCCAATTATCTGCAATATTTTGATCAAATACAAGCTGACCTGCTCTGAAGTGCCTCTGCCATAATAACACATCAGTGAAGGCTTTTGCAAGTATGCACGAACACACACGCATACATATATATGCCAGAAATTTATGCCAGTACTTATAAATATGCCCAGTAGCACAATAAGCCTCTGACTAATTGAACACTGTGAAATACTTTGGAAAATAAATCTCTCAGGCACTATAATACTCTTGAAATTATTGTACTTCGAGAAATCACCTCATCTGTGCAAGAAACATTTCAAACAACTGCACTGTGCGAATGAACTGGGCAGTAAGAAACATTTCAAAGTAACTGCACATTGTGAATAGACAGTACCCAGCACACTGAAACACTTTCAAAATGGCTGTACTTTGCTAAATAACTATTTACAGTGCAAGAAACTCTGTAATGGCAGCTCTTCAAAAGTAGACGCACTCAGCACAAGAAACTTTTTGAAATGGCTGTATTTTTGAATGCACTTCATGAAATAGTTGCACTTTGCGCACAATAAACTCTTCAGAATAAATACACAGTAATAAGCACACACTTCGACACACTTGTGATGCTTTGAATAACTGTAGTTATGCCATTCAGAACTTTCATTAATTCAAAATATAAATTCATGCCAAAATACTGTAATTTGCCAAAAAGCATGCAGTTGCCTTGTTTTATTTATTCTTAGAGTTCATATCACAATCATTTTATTTCTTTTGTTAGCTTAGTTAGTCAGGATGAGCAGGCAGCATGTCAGCAGAGGGGTATGGAAAGCTTACAAGGAGCCAGCTGACTGAGATGTGTCAGGCTAGGGGACTGGTGCATGGAAACCTGACTAAGGCAGACCTGATTGCAGCCTTGGTTACAGCTGCATCAGAAAACAACAACCAGGAGGACAATCAGACTGGCAGTGGAGATATAATACACTCGGAGAATGGACACCTCAACCTTTCTGCAGAGGACTTAAAAATCCATCTGGAGCTAGAGAGAATTGACTTGGAGGCCAGGTGTTTGGAGATAGAAGCAGCTGAGAGACTGAGGAGTCTACAGGCTTAGGAGAATGATAAACTGCTATACCTGGAATCTGAGGAAAAGGAGCGGCAGAGGCAGCATGAGTAGGAGATGCTGACTCTTCGCCAGAGTCATGGAGGTAATGGAGAAGGGAGTAACTGGACCCCAGAAGCACAACAGATCAGTAAATTTCTTTTGCAGTTTAAAGGGGTGGATAATTTTAATAGTTTCATTCATATGTTTGAGAGGGTATGCAAACAGTATGGTGTTGACCAAAGTCTCTGGCTATGGTTCCTGACCCCCTTACTCCATGGTAAAGCTGCAACTGTTTTGTCAAAAATGTCTGACGTTGCATGTTTTGATTATACTGCTTTTACAAATTACTTGTTAGAATTGTTTAAGCTTACACCTGAAACATATAGGAAAAGTTTTGTGAGCATAGACGCAAGAAAGATGAAAGTGTGTGTGAATATGTTTCTGAACTGAGAACTTATTTCCCTATGTGGGTGAGTAGATGTCAGGTCACCACTTCTGAATGGCTGGCAGACCTTTTGGTGAGGTAACAAGCCCTTAGCACTTTGCCTGAGGACATGATGATCTGGTAAGCTGATAGACAATGTGCTACTTCAGATGATTTGGGGAAGAAGGGAGACCTATACCTGGCAAGCAGGGCAGCCTTGTACAGAAATGGGACCCCCAGTACTGCTCATGGGTCTAAAGGAACCCATGGTGGGCAGCACAGACTGCCCCAACAGAATCTGCCAGTAGCAGGGGAAACCACTAGTCCAGGTACACATCTAGGAGCTAGGGTTAAATGTTTTGAATACAACCAGTGGGGCCATGTGGCATACAGATGTCCACAGAGGCAAGGTGAGAAACAAAAGGTGAGGGAGCCAGTACGTGGGAAAGACAAAATGCCAATAGTAGGTTGTCTTGAGACAACAGGGGTACCAAACTACCATCCTGTAGATGTTCTGATAGGGAAGAATTTGGATGAGGCCTTACCATGTGCTTATACAGTTATACGTGGTCAGGCTAGGATACAAGCATGTGGATCTGGTAGCCTAGGGAGACCCAGACAGACTGCATACTTGCAGCCAGGACTGGTGAGGTGGTTACTTCAGGAGGGAGATACTTCGTAGCAGTGAGATTAAAGGTAAGCCACCGCTGCTTGTGGGTACTGATGGTCCCTTGGACAGAGTGACTGCAAAGGTAGAGGTGAGTAGTAGTAGTACCCAGGCTGATAGTGAGGCACCACTGTCAGAGGATGCCAGACTTCCTGTGGAAGAGGAGCTGGGAAGGGTTACAAGGACAGAGTTGACACAGGCTCAGCTCTCAGACCCTACATTGCAAGGCCTGAGGCAGGTAGCTAGGAAGGCACCTGATTCTCAAGGAAAGGGGGAATCTGTGTATTGGGACAAAGGGTTACTATACAGAGAGTGGACCCCTGAGGGAGGGCTAGAAGGTGAGAGAGTACAGCAGTTGCTAGTGCCTAGAGCCTACCATGTGCCGCTTCTAGCCATAGCTCATGATATTCACTTTGCAGGTCATATGGGCATAAAACATACAAAGAGGCATATTATGCAGAACTTCTATTGGCCTGGAATTTACAGAAATGTAACAGGGTACTGCAGGAGCTATGAACAGTGCCAAAAGGTAGGCAAGGCAGGAGACAGGTGAGAGCTCCTTTGATGCCTTTGCCTGTGATTGAGGAGCCATTTCAGAGAGTAGCTATGGATATTGTGGATCCTCTGAGTACCTCAAGCTCCACAGGGAAAAAGTATATCCTAGTGGTAGTGGATTAAGCTACACAATACCCTGAGGCAATGGCTTTGTCCTCCATTGAGGCAGAGAAGGTGGCAAATGCTTTGTTAGAGATTTTCAGCAGGGTAGGTTTCCCAAAAGAAATACTGACTGACAGAGGTGCCAAATTCATGTCAGACCTGCTGGCTTGTCTGTGGAAGTCCTGTGGGGTGAAGCACATGAAGACCACCACCTCCCATCCCCAGACTAATAGTCTTGTTGAGAGGTTAGACTCTACAATAAAGTCCATGCTACAGGCATTTGCAGATCACTTTAAGAGGGAGTGGGACAAATATTTGCCTCATCTGTTGTTTGGTTACAGAGAGATTCCCCAGGTTTTTCACCCTTTGAATTGCTGTATGGGCATAGGTGAGGGGACCTCTAGATTTAATTTGAGATGAGTGAAATGTGAGTGCAAGTCTCACAAGGAGTCTGTTGTGGCATACATCCTAAGCCTCAGGACAAGGCTCAGGGAACTCATGGGCTTGGCCCAGGAGAACCTGGCAGAAGCCCAACAACAGAAAAAGGTGTGCTATGACAGGAATGCTCGAGCTAGAGAGTGTGCTGTGGTGCAGCAGGTAATGGTTCTTCCTGTCAGACACAACAAGCTGCAAGCAGCTTGGGTGGGACCCTACAAGGTGGTAAGAAAGGTAAGTGATGTTACCTACATGATGGAACTGCCAGGCAGAAGGCAGGGGCACAAATTGTACCATGTTAACATGATTAAACCATACCATGATATGGAGGCCCTTGTGCTGAGCATTTGCAGTGAATTGCAAAAGAAGTCAGAGGGAGATCTTGTGACTGATCTCCTCAGTGAGGCTCGGGCTGACACCTCAGTGGAAGGGGTAGCAATGTCCCAGCAGCTATCACCTACCCAGGTTCGAGAAATCTGAACAGTGTTGCAGGAATTTGGGGACATGTTCACTGAAAAACCAGGGTACACCCACCTGGGGCAGCATCAGGTGGACACAGGTCCCCAAGGGCCTATTAGGCATGCCCCTTATAGAGTGCCTGAGAGAGTCAGACTCTGAGGGAGAAGGTAGAGGAGATGTTGGAACTAGGGGTGATTCAAGAGTCCAACATTCCCTGGGCCTTGCCAGTGGTGCTGGTGCCAAAGAAGGATGGCAGCACCAGGTTCTGTGAGGACTACCGGAAATTAAATAGTCATACAGAGTCAGATGCTTACCCCATGCCTAGGACAGATGAGGCTCTAGAGCAGCTGGATGGGGCTAAGTATCTTACAACCATTGATCTTACCAAGGGTTACTGGCAGGTGCCCTTGACTCCCAGTGCTAGAGAGAAGTCGGCCTTTGTATCTCCTTTTGGCTTGTATGAGTTCACCAAGATGCCCTTTGGGATGACTAATGTCCCAGAATCTTTCCAGAGGTTGGTAGATCGTATCCTAGCAGGAGCAGGAGCAGGAGGGTTTGCCCTTGCTTACCTAGATGATATTGCCATCTACAGCCATTCCTGGCCAGAGCACCTTCAGCATGTCAGGGTGGTGCTGGGCACTCTACAGAGGGAAGGGTTGACCATTAAGCCGAGCAAATGTCAGGTGGGTATGGCAGAGGTCTCCTACCTAGGACATAGAGTGGGGAGTGGTAAGATAAGGCCAGAACCTGTCAAAGTGGAAGCTATTCAGGCATGGCCTGCACCTGTTACTAAAAAGCAGGTGAGGGCATTTTAGGGACAGCAGGGTACTACAGAAAGTTAGTCCCCAGTTATAGTACCATATCTGCTCCCCTCACAGACCTGACAAGGAAGAACAGGCCAGATAAAGAAGTGTGGACCCCAGCATGTGAGCAGGCATTCCAGAAGCTTAAAGAAGCTTTTGGAGGACCCCCTGTGTTAGCCAGTCCAGATTACAGCAAATAATGTGTTGTGCAGGTGGATGTTTCGAGCCACGGGATGGGAGATGTACTTAGTCAGATTTCTTCAGAGGGGGAAGAGCACCCAGTGGCTTATCTCAGTCATAGGCTCCAACCCAGGGAGGAAAGCTATGCAGATGTAGAAAAGGAATGTCTAGCCATAGTGTGGGCACTGCAAAAACTTCAGCCTTATCTGTATGGAAGGAAATTCACTGTTATGACAGATCACAACCCCCTAACATGGTTAAACAGAGCCAGCCAGCAAAATGCCAAGTTGCTAAGATGGAGCTTGGGGTTGCAGGCATATGATATGTCAGTGTAGCACCGCAGTGGGATTAGCAATGCTAATGCAGATGGGCTCTCAAGACAGGGAATGGGGTAAGGTATACTCAGACCTAACTCTCTCAAGTAGTGTTTCTCAAGGGTAACTTGAAAAAACAGCTGGAGTGCTCTGGGAGGTGTGAAGGCTGCCAGTCTAGCCAGATATTTTATAGATAATTATGTCATTTGTAAATATTAATGTAAACCACAGGCTTGTGTCTTAAATGGTAAAAATAGTGTTACATGTGGAACTGAAAACAATGTAACAACAGTGCACTCTACTGACCAAGGAAAGCATGTTGTGACCCTTTGATGTAAACATGGCATGGTCAGTCTAGTTGAAGGAATTCTTGCTATTGTTGCAAGGCTAGACTTAATGGCCAGAATTTGCAAGCATAAATGTCATTTATTGCTCTGGTTTCTGCCCAGAGGTGAAGAGTGTAAATCTAGTTTCTGTTAGCCTGGGAACCCAGTGAAGTGTGAAGAATGATGTAATGTGAACCAGGAATTTGATTTTAAAAACAGAGAGAATCAGAGAGCATTAAGCATTTTTGTCTTCACCATCCAACTCAGCACTGTCTTGCTCAATATGTAAGTTTATCTTAGACTTGTGTTTTCTCTTAGTCTAAACTTTCTAGTTTCTAGCTATTTCTAAGTGTTTTTCTGTGATGTCAGAACTGTACTACTGAATTATTTTAAGCATTTCACTGTGATCTCTGAACTATTCACTAGCAATGTGTAGTAAAAAGTATTGTCTTGTGTTTTTATTATTTATTATTAAATATTTTAAAACCTTTCAACCGTAGCTGTTTTGTGTAGAGATAAGTTAAGCTCTCAGAGTACATTGCATGTGTCTAGTGATCCTGTACCAAGTCACTCTAATAAGCCTTGACTGTTTAGTTATACTACCAATTGAATAATAATATTGCACAGTGATAATTTGGCACCCTTTTAAGGGCCTTTGAGTAGGTGATAAATATTAGCTGGGTAGTGGCAGTGATTTCTACCATATAGTCTGGGTAAAAGGGGCACAGCTAGAGAACCTGTGCCTGCCTTTCCCAGGAGTGTCTGTGTGGTTGCATAAACGTGTCTCAAAGTGTGTGTGTGTGTGTGTGTGTGTGTGTGTGTGTGTGTGTGTGTGTGTGTGTGCTACTTGGGTAAGGACATGAAGCACTGGTTGGACAGAGAGAATGCTGGAGGTTTTAGCTTGCCCACAAGGCTGAGATCTGGACCCTATAGCTGTGCCAGTGAGGAGTCTTATTGTGGACCTGGAGAGCAAGGGAGTGACCAGCCTGGATTGACTGTGATCTCTGTGTGCTCTTAAGGGAAATTGCACTTTACTGTGTGTATTTGTTATTCTTCCCTCCTATATGAGATGCCCCTCACTGGTGTTAGTGGTGAGGATTGAAGCTCCTTGATTGCTGGGCCAGGGCATGAGCATCACAAAAAGCACAAAGCTCTGCACATGTGTTTAAATACCACAACAGCGAAGGTAAAATAAGAACACTGGGAGTGAGCAATCAACTCCTGTTCCTGATCTCTTAGCTCAACATCCTATGGCAGACAAGTGCCAACCAGTTCACTTATTCTCAGTAAGTGCATACAGGTCCTGGACAACACTAGATTGCATAGAAGGAAACACAAGAATCACACAGATGTGATTGCAGCAGAGCCTGTAACCAGACGATGCTAAAGATTTAAAATACTGACCCTGATTTAAAATCTTATTAGGTCAGTGTAACAAGAGCAAACACATTTAAATGGATTAATCAGTTAAACCAATGGTAATGCTCAAAACAGAGCCCTGTTCCAGCACTCTTCAGTCACACAACTTTTAACTACACACTCCTGCCACTAGGGTGGAGGGAAACCCTCTCCAAAAAAGATGGCCTGGATTAGTGTTCAAGTTATGGAAACAAAGCTATATTCAGCAGGTCAAGATGTAGTGCATGCTACAGCAAACAAGGTTTATGAATGTCAGAAAAAACAGAGTTCAAATGAGCAGTCCAAGTGAGCCTTTAACCAGCAAGTTGTAGCTCAGAAGGGCATAATGTAGCTTCTCCTCCCAGAACAGTGCAGACCACAAACATACTTCATGTAAAACAACTGCCCTGAAGCCCATGTGCTTAAATGCACAGCCTTAGCATAACAGAATTGCATCAGACTACTGACAAGCAGTAATACATGCAGCAGAATAAGTGCATTTGAGTCACTGTAAGAACAGGCAGTAACAGCAAAGTAAAATAATATAGTTGGAATAGATAGAAATACAGTAAAATGTGTTTTGTTTATAGGTTCTGTGGAAAGGGATGAAACATGATAATGTCTGGCTGAGAAATGAAGGGGTGTGGGGTGGGGTGGACCCCTAATGATATCTGTCTATTCAGTAGGATACACTGATGAGATACAATTGGGAGGTGTGTTCAAAATGAAATTTGTAGTAGGGAACTGTTGAAAGTACAACAGAAAAGGATACTTATACCCAAACAAATGTAATACTACAATTACAAAATACAAGTCATCAAGGCTTAAATACTGAGTTTCAAATCTAAATTACATACAGAGATGACTGATACTCAGAGCAATGCAGACCACAAAAACATCAGACAGATATACCATAATATATATATATATATATATATATATATATATATATATATATATATATATATATATAAACAATGTAACATTTGCCTAGTTCATATACAACATGCAAAGTTGTTTGTGTGTGACAGGTCTGAAAGTAATGATCCACATAAATGCTGTGTTACCTCATATTACATCAGTGTGTCTTACCTGCCTTCATTTCACAGGCTAACAGCAAGTAACATACTTCTCTGCATCAGGTGTACATATATCTCTGATGTGTGTGCAGCTCTGGTAGTCATAACACAGTTAAACACTTTTCCAGTTTCGACTTAGTAATTATAATCAACCTAGTAATCATTTATGTTTGAAGGCAATGCAGCAACCTGTAACTGTGGGCATTTATGTCTTTTTGATGCACCAGAACTAGGATAACACACTTGTAACAAGTACAGCATATTTACTTGATGTTTTGCAACTCATGTCTGTATGTTTGAGGCTCCCAGCTTCTACTATTAATATATACATGTGCACAGGTAATACTTGATATATGTTTCTGTTTTTTGTCAGTATGGCACACTGTGTTTATACTCTTGGAGCTCAGTCATACCTCTCAACCTGTTAGAGCAAGACATCTGGACAAAGATACACATTGATGGGGAGCAAAGGCCAGAAAACAGTGACACTTTACGAATGTAGCTGTAACTCACTTAGTTGCTAGCAAAGTATGTTTTGCATTCACAGGAATACTATGAAGGATATGACATCTGAAATTCAAATGTATGCTATTATGTTATGACATCAGTCTTTACTGATTTACCAGTGATTTGCCAAACAAAACACAACGGTATGAGGCATTGACTACAAATATGAGGCAAACATGTGGTCAGTCTGCAAAACTCTGGACAATTGAAAGGTATGACCTCAGTATATAACGCACAGTTCAACATACACTTTTGCACCAGCTGTGTACTATGCACATACCTTATAAAGGTCTCTTATAGTTGTAAGACAAGCACATGTCTCATAGTTGCATTCACAGGTGACATATGAATATTTACAACATCCTAGGTAGCTGGCTTGGCAGTATCGCAGTCAGTATTAGACAACAGACACTCCAGTAGTAGTTATATATGAGCTGACCTTTGCTGGGGTGACTCAGGGGCTACAGCTGTGATCTATGTTACTGCAGACAGAGCCAGCAGGAATGCCCATAGGTGCTGGACAGCAATATGTCAGTCCAGCAGGTCTTGTTGAAACCTATTGTTTAACTTCATATTTCACATTATTGCATCCCCCTTCTGCATTCCATTACATGCTTAATTGATAGACATACCTGTTATAGTGCTGAAGAGTTTTCTCACAATAATGCAATTTTTTAGGTTTGTGTAGTTGCAGTCTGTCTTTGTGTAGAAAGGTTAAGGCCTGTTTTGCATAGGCAGCAGCTTGGTAATGCTCATGAGCAGGTAATGGTCTGTGCAGCAATTGGTGTCTCCCACTTGCTAATTGCATCCAGAACAGCTGTGTTGTCTTTCCATTAGCCAATGTCATAGCAATACAGTGTTATAGGTAAGTCCTTCATGTGGACCTTGCCCCTTTTCCTTGCCTGTGAGGGGGACATTATGGAGGTGTGGGAGCTACAGCTTCACAGAAGGTAGGTGGCAATATCTCTAAGAACAAGAAATGTGGAGAAAGCCCAACAAAATGGGGGACAATATTCCAGAATTAGGGAGAGATTGTAAGTACTGCTGTTATACAGTTAGAAGATTGCTAGATTAACAGTGTTTGTCCGGACATGCATTTTATGCATGATTTGAAATCTGACAGTGATATGTATATGGCATACCTCTTAACTGTCCAGATTTCCACAGAATGTCCAGGGGTTTGCCTCTTATGTTTGGGCTGCTCCTCAGACAATTTATGTTTTTGACAAATCAGTAGGATAATGTGAGGATTGCAGTCATGAAATGATGACATCCATTTGTGTTTCAGACTTCATATCCTTCAGAAAAAAAATATGTTATAACAAACCCTGTAACATCAGCAACATTTTCAGTTTATAACACCATTATTTAAGATATGTCCCTATTTTTGGCCCTCTGTCCCCCAAGTATGTCAGGCTTTGTCCAGATGTCTTGCAGTAAGAGGTTCAGAGGTATGGTATATTGTTATTTAGTGAGTTCACTCCTGATATCATCTCAGTGATTCAGCAGAATCCCAGAAATGTTATGAGGCAGTGACCATAAATATTATCCCACACCCTGGACATTCTGTGGAAATCTGTACAGTTGAGAGTTATGTATGTCTGGCCATTGTTAACAGACTGGCAAGATTGTGCAGCAGTGTAGTGTGCAAATGTTTTTTAGGCGGAGTAGGGAGAGTGGCAGATGTGAGTGTCATAGATCCTTTTCAATCTGGCTGTGCATGCTGCTACAGTTGCTGGTGATCTGTCAGCTATATATGTTTGTAGGGGCAGACTGAGAAATGTCTCGTAACACCTCAGGATTCCAAGTACATTGTGACTTGGGGCAGTATATGTAGGAGTAGTGTGTGACTGGCAATCAGGATATGTTTGTTCAAACAGTCATTATACTCTAAAGGTCAGCTGGCTTACTGGTATGTTGCTGTGATTGTGGTGCAAATGGTTGTGGATAGACAATTTCTCACCAATACCTGTTTTTCCCTACAGTTACATCCCTGTAGTGTATGATATATTTGCAAATGAATGAGTAATTCCCCAGAGCTGGTCTGGGGTAGTGTTGTATTGGTCTGACTGCAGTTTAGAAGGTGCTGTGTGAAATGGTTGGCAGCTCTCAGTGTTATATTCCTTCAGTTACATGACTGCAGTCATACCTCTCCACTATCTAGATTTCCAAAGACTGTCCAGATGTGTGACTCATATTTTTGGTGTGTTCCACATAACTGTTGTGGATTTCTGACAAATCACTGGGATGATGTGAGCATTAACATTACTAAATGATGACAATCATTTATGCCTCAGACCTGAAATCTATCAGAAAATATATGTTAAAACAAACCGTAATACTCTAGCAACATTCTAAGCTTATAACATCCATATTTCAAAGATGTCCTTATTGTTTGGCCCTTATCCCCCCCCCCCCACTTTGTCAGGCTTTGTGCATATGTCTTGCACTAAATGGTTGAGTATATATATATATATATATATATATATATATATATATATATATATATATATATATATATATATATATATATATATATATGTGTGTGTGTGTGTATATATATATATATACACACACACACACACACACACAAATATATATATATATATATATATATATATATATATATATGTATATACATATATGTGTATATATATATATATATATGTTTATATATATATATATATATATATATATATATATGTTTATGTTATCTCTCTCTCTCTCTCTCTCTCTATATATTATCTCTATATACATTTATATATATATATAAAATATGTATATATATATATATATATATATATATACATATATATATATATATATGTATACACACACACACACACACACACACACACACACACACACACGTATATAGATAACTATGTTTTATATATATATATATATATATATATATATATATATATATATATAGATAGATAGATATAGACATTTTTTTTCCTAATATTCGATGACCATCTTACATGATATATTTACTGAAGCATTACTAATTTTCACAACTCAGGAGGAGTAGTGGTAGCTGCTGTGACTGGAGTGCACGGGGTCCTGGGTTTAAAGCTTGACAGGAATTAGTATTTTCCCCTTATTTTAAATGACTATAATGCATAATATGTTTGTAAAAGCATTACAAATCCCTACAGTTCACATGGTATAGGGGTACGTTGCTGTGATTGCAGTACATATGGTCCTGGTTTCAATACTTGTTACTGATGGATTTTTTCACTAATGTTAACTGACCATAATGCATGATATGTTTGTGAAAGCATTACAAATTCACACAGCTCAGATGGTGTAGTGGTACATTGCTGTGATTGTAATGCACAGGGTCCTGGGTGTGAGTCTTGGCAAGGATGTTTATTTTGTTGCTGGGCAGAAAAAGGGCTGATTGTTCAGAGTGATTAAGGCAGTTTTAATTGGGTTTGCATGGTTTTGTGTGAAGCTAAGCAATGCTAACAGATGGTTAAGTCTTCTTAGCTTCACTTATTCTTGCTTACACCCACTCTAATTTTAAATAAAGAAAAGAAAAAAAGAGTGATAGGAAAGTGGTAAAATGGGGGCAAGCAGTGGGTAAAACATTAGGAAAAGCAGGTAGGGATCTGCAGGATGGTTGTAGGAAAGGACCATAGTGCTACATTTCCTCTGCAGCAACAGCTGTGCCTGATGTGGAAAATTTGGAATTTACAGACTCACACCCCACAGGGAGGGGTGTTGACAACATACATTTGTAAAGTAATTTGAGTGCAGACTGATTTACATCAGTGGACATGGGGTCAAAATGTAGAGCTATGTATGGGACAATGATTTTTTTGCAGGATAGATGCCCTTTTTGTTTAAGATGAAAGTGTGATGTTGGGGAAGGGCTGTAGGTATGTTTTGGGACGTAGGTTGGGTAGGATAGGTTGCATTCACAGACAGACAAGACACACAAGACAGCAGACAGGGGTGGTATATGACACATGAGTGGGGTAAACACCTTGGACGGGGAGGGGGTTGGGAATCAGGGGCCTATGAGTCCCCAAATGGATACAGTGTGACTGAGGTCCCCACCCATGGACAGTCACCACTGCATCTTCATGGCTCTGAAGGTGGTTGTGCTGGGGTCTGGACAGCAGGGGCATCCTGCCCCTCCAGGTGCATCAGGTCGCCCTCCATCTGGCTCAGCCATCCATTTAGCACAGAGCAGATGGTGCTGTGCACCAGAACCTGAAACATGTTGCGTGTGACAGGCACCTTTCAGCACCAGCACCCTGTGGGGGACAGACCCCATCCTCTGAGGCGGTTCCACCTGAAGATGGTGCAGGACCAGCAGAGGAAGATGTTCCGGGTTGGGTCCCAGATGTGCTGTGGCCAGGTGCCACAGCCAGATGAGGTGGGACAGACAGATACTCTGGGATCTGCCTTCCAAAATATGCTATAGTGTTGAATTATTCCAAAATATATTGGTTAGTCATGAACAAAACATTTCAAAATTAGTTATAACAGCATTTGTGGGTGTTCCAATTAACCCAAAACAACAGATTTAAAACAGCTGCATAGCAAACAGAACACATGCATAAATGAAAAACAGTAAACATTTTAAAAGCATGCAAGTTACATTGACAGCAACAGGCCACCAATAATGGTATTTGAACAAGGTATGTTAATATGCAGCCAATTACATATATGAACAATAATAGAACACATGTCCCAACAATAGGTTTTGAAAACAACATACCCGAAGTATATGAATAATAATTATTGATGCAGATGAGGGGTAGGGGGAGAGAGAAAGTCCATTAACAACTGTATAGGCTTCTATTTTTCACAAAAGTACTGTTCAGTACTCTACAGGTATGCCCTCACTTTACATCTACCTATGACCCATAGCTTCTGTAGCACACACATACCTGTTAAACTGTCAACCTGGAATGGTATGGGCCAAACTGTGACATCTCTGGGTACATGACTAGAGGGGACTCGTACATGCTAGGGTTACATATCTGACAAAGAAGGGGTACCCTGCACTGCTGTTGTGTGAGTGTGCTACTGTCATAATTCACCTGAATTCCTATCTGTGTCCAAGATTATTGGCAGCAGTGACCACTAGCCATGACAGCGTGACACTTGAGAGACATTTATCAGGAAGAGTGCAGGGTGTATGTGCCTATCCTGCTGTCATTTGCAGGCATGGGGTTGGACAGTGGAACAGTTGTGCACAGTTTATTAGTATACCCTTCATACAGCTAATACATTACATTTCTTTACCTGTAAGACCTGTGGAGGAAAATATCTGTTAACACTACCTGACTGTTT
The DNA here is from genome assembly GCF_019279795.1 of Protopterus annectens. Taxonomy (NCBI): domain Eukaryota; kingdom Metazoa; phylum Chordata; order Ceratodontiformes; family Protopteridae; genus Protopterus; species Protopterus annectens. The sequence goes on from NC_056733.1 coordinate 1,518,648,724, forward strand.
CTACAAATATTCAAGATTTCTTGAGTGTATATATGCACACATCTCAGTACTACTCCCTGGATTCAAATTATGTCTCAGTGTGCAAAACTGAACAAAGCTGTTTCTCATCACACTGAGCTACTGGGCAACTGCTGTCCTTTGTTTGTCTAATTTCTGCCTAAAACTCTGTTGGCTAGCCAGTCTGAATTTGTAATCCTGTGATTCATGCATAACATATAGTTAGTGTACTGTTTATTAATCATTTGAAATATTACAATCTGGAAAGCAAAGGTTAACACAAGACAATGCTGCAGAGGACACACTATAATGCATTATTATTCGGGTTCAAATCTTGGGCGGCCACGGTGGTGCAGTGGTTAGCATTGCTGCCTCACAGCAAGAGGTTCTCCGGTTCGATCCTCGGCTGGGGTGCCTTCTGTGTGGAGTCTACATGTCCTCCTGTGGTCATGGGGTTTCCTCCGGTGCTCGGTTCTCCCACATCCCAAAGACATGCTGCAGGTGGATTGGACACTCTAAATTGGCCCTAGGTGTGCGTGTGAGTGTGCCTTCTGTGGAAGGTTGGGCGCCGGGCTGGCAACTCCACACTGCAAAACTCCACTGCCATTCAATGTGCGGACAGGTGATCCGCTGTGGTGACCCCTAACCGGGATAAAGCCGAAAGAAGAAGAAGAAGAAGATTCGGGTTCAAATCTTAGTGCAGAACATATTTCATTTATATCTTGTTTTACAGCTCCACAATCTACAGTTTTGTTTAACAGCTGGTTCTCAGAACAACCTTAGTTAATGTGTGCTGTGAAAAAGCTGTACACATTATATTTCTACAACATGCCAGAGTAAACACAATGGTTTGTGGTTTAAGTCTTTATTTTACTTATATGATACAGTGCTTTACTACTGCATATCCTGTAGATCAATATTAGTCTGGCAAACTTTTATTTATTCATTAGACACAGAACACACTATGCCTACTGGCAGTAAACAATTTACTCCTTCTTATTTATTTCACTATATACTGCAAGGTAGAGCTGTACTCACCAGCCTGTCAGTGCAGCCCTGTCAGTCTGTTGGCATGGGCCTCAACATTGCTAGCCCTCTCCGCTGCAGCTGTAGGGGGAAAAACAAAACAGTATGCATACCTATCACATACTCAGGCTAGAATATGGTAAAGATATGGATGGGATACTTACAAACTGTTGGAGCATTCTGTGCCCAAGCATCTTGGATCCACTGGGCTAAGAGGACCCCCTTCCTATGCTTTAGGTCAGCATAATGATGCCATACCTGCTAACCAGTTTGGGGGATTCTAGTGGCAGTGGTGAGGTTGTGTGCCAGACAGTCCCAGGCCTCTGCTTTCTACTAAGAGCCCTGGTACTGGCACTGCAGCAGTCTGTCATCATGGTATTCTACGAGGAGTCCAGCCATGACCCTGGCCTCCAGAATGTCCTGGCGCTGTGTGCAAAAGCCTGCTCCTTTTTCAACGCCAGACATGGTTCCTGCACAGAGAAAACTACAACAGATTCTGGCTGTATTCCTGCCTGTGCGATTTAAATAAGGCCATATTCCTGCCCTTTGCCATCACTGGACCATTTTAAAAATGCTAAGCTTGGCTAAGTGGTACGCAAACCTGCTAAGCTGAGTTGAGCAGTGCTTAAAGGGGTAAATGCTTAACAGTGCACAAATCCACTTATCTGAGCTGACTGCTGCTTAGAATTTATATCTAAGCAATGCTTAAATCAGCTAAGCAGAGATGAGCACTGCTAAGCATTGCTCAGTTTCATTTAAAAAAATGATCAGAATTGTAAATTAATTAATCATTACTGGCATATTATTATGTATATATGATTTTACTTTACATGATGTCCCCCTATGTGTTTTCATTACATTACCTTGGGGTGTGACTATACTGTATGGGACACTTGTGTATACATGTGTGATTTCACATGCTATATGCACTGATACTTCCATTTTGAACCAGCTACACTACCTGGTTAACAGATATCAATTACTACATAATTTAGTATAAAATAAAATTAACAATGCTTTCCCATGTAAAAATAAAGGGTCTGTCTTGATGCTCAAACTGTGAACTGCTCCATGCAAAGCCAGGATTTTAACCACTACTCACTATTAAGGATTTTAGCTATACATTTGTATTTAGCTCCTATGAGATGTTTAAACAATGCTGAGCAGAGGGCCATAACATGCAAACCAGCTCAGCTATGCTTAAACTTAACTTAGAATGGAAAAAATAAATTGATACAAGCACTTTAATTACATGTATTAATACCACTTGTAATTCATATTTGGTAATGCACTACCTGTCATTCTATCAACTGTCTGTATGGGCAATATCAGGATTGAAGTCACTACATAATGGCATACATTTGAGTTTGACTTCTAATCCTTCCTTACATGTTATGTTAATGCAAACCCTGTTCCTTTATCAACTTTCTCTAAGTTTGTTAGGGCAATATTTAAAATCTGCCCCTATTTTCCCCCCATCATTTTAGGCTTTGTCCAGACTTTTTTTCTGCAAGAGGTTGAGAGGTATGCCCCCCATCAGTTTAGACTTTGTCCAGATTTTTTGCTCTAAGAGGTTCAGACGTATAGTCAAAGTGCCAAATAGCACTTTCACAATGCAAGGAGTGTGTGACAGCACCTGTCACACATCCCCTTCATTGCTTCCCATTTCTATTCCTGCATTCAGTGTCTGTAGGCACTGAAAGCAGTTAGAAAGTGCCTTACAGCACTTTGACAATGCAGGGAGTGTGTGACAGTACCTGTCACATGCCCCCTGCATTGCTTCCCATTGAAATTCCTTCTTTCAGTGTCTGTGGACACTGAAAGCAGTTAGAAAGTGCTGTAAGGCACTTTGGTAATGCAGGGTGTGTGTGACAGTATCTATCACACACCCCACATACCCCTGCCATTGCTTCCCATTGAAACTCCTGCTTTCATGTCTGTGGACACTGAAAGCAGTTAGAAAGTACCGTATGGCACTTTTAAGGTGCAGAAGGTGTGTTGGATCTGCTAGCACTACTGCAACACGCCCCCTGCACTTATTCAGTGTCCATGTCTGCACAGCCATTCTCAGTAGCGCACCTTCATGAATATGTAAAGCACCCTACTGTTAAGAGTTTGCAGACGTAGATACCATTCACTTTGTGTAGGAATAACACTATTCCTACATGGAGTTTATTGAATCCTGGGGAGCTGTTTATATTTTGAGCCCTGTGTGCGGCCTTAGTCATGTAGTTTCATAGGTTCATAGGTTCATAGGTTCATACTAGGCTATCTGCCCTAGGGCATTTATAAGCCTAGCCAGAGTTGTGTGGCTTTCACCACCCCTTAGGTTGAAGAATACTATACCCATTAGTTTGCCGTGCCTCTGTCCAGCAGTGATACAGAGATGATCCCTGGGGTAAACCTACGATCTCCCATCCACTGGTCAAAATTCCTCTTGAACAGAGCCAGCGAGGTGCTCTGTCTCACATGGACTGGGATTCTGTTCCACAGCATAGGGAGTCTCTGGGTGATGAATCTGTCCCTCCAGCACGTCCTATTTATATCCGTGTTGAGGTTTAAGTCTCTTGCTCTTGTGGCTCTGGTGGATTTGGATTTTTTGAGGTGGAACATGTCCATTAATTCCGGGTTGGACATGGCCTTGTATGTCAGGCACAGGTCACCTCTGAGCAGACGGTATGCAACTGAATAGAGCTGGAGTTTCTTCAGTCGGGCAGCATATGGCATATTTTTGAGCCCCTTTATCCTTTTGGTGAGGAACTTTTGGGGTCTTTCCAATTGCTGCAGGTGTCGGGTAAGATACATTCTGAATGGGGCATTGTACTCAATCATTGGTCTGATAAGTGAAGAGTACAGGGGAACAATGACCTCCCTTGATCTGGATGTGAATCCCTTCATAATCAGGTGGGCAATGTAGAAGGTCCTCCTAACCACTTTGGCAATGTGAGTGTCAAAAGAAAGGTTACTGTCAACTTGGGTCCCCAGGTCCCTGATAACCTCTTCTGTGCTTAATGGATTGCCACCTATGTGGTAACTTGGGATTACCTTGTTTTTACCAAAGGGTATGACTATACATTTTTTGGCGTTTAGCTTAAGGCCATGGCTCTGGCACCAGTTATCTGTTTCTATGAGCCCTCTCTGAAGGATATCTGTGTCTGATGGATTTTCAACTATGGCGCCCAGTTTGCAGTCATCTGCAAACTTTGTCAGCCACAATCCTCCTATGTTTGCCTGCACTTCTGAAAAGTAGATGCCGAACAAGAGGGGGCCCAGGACTGAGCCCTGTGGGACACCGCTTGTGACCGGCTTGGAGTCTGACATGGCACCAGCAACTCTAACCCTGTGGGTTCTGTCCTTAAGCCAGTTTGCAACCCATCTTGTGACATATGGGTTTACATTTAAGCTGGTGAGCTTTTCTATGATACCCGAGTGGGGTATTGTGTCGACAGCTTTTGCAAGGTCAAGGTAGGCTGTGTGAACTGCCTTACCCTCATCAATGGCCTTGGTGACTGTTTCAAAAAAGTTGACCAAGTTCAAGAGGCATGATCTGCCCTTGACAAAGCCGAATTGGGTAGGATCCAATGCCTGTAGGTCCCCTATGTCTTTATTTATGAGTTCCATTATGATCCTCTCCATAGCTTTGCAGACCAGGCTTGTTAAGCTTATGGGGCGGTAATTACCAGGGTCCGTAGAAGCACCGCCTTTGTGGAGTGGGACCACAGTTGCCGACGCCACTCTTTGGGTACGTGATCCTGTGGTAAGGCTAAGATTAAACAGCAGCCTTATGTGTGGGTTTAGTTCCTCATTGAGTTCGTAGCACACAGCCGGGGAAACCATCCGGTCCCATTGATGCTGTGTTTTAGCTTTAGAGAGAGCAGCTCTCACCTGGGCATTTGAGATGATTGGGAGGCTACACTCTGCTGGGATAGATATTTCTCCTTTTGGGGGAGGGAGGGAGAAATTTGCACTGAACCTGTCTGCCAGTATGTTTGCAATGTCTGTGGGTTCAGTGATTTTTGTATCATTTTGGACTAATTCTGAGCATATCTGGGAGTTTCCACCCAGATTTATAACATAGCTAAAGAAGGCCTTATGATTGTCTTTTGAGTCCTTGGCGATTTTTCTCTCAAAGTTGGCCTTGGATGATTTTATGAGTGATCGTAGTCTTTTACTAGTATTGATCAGAGATGTCTTCCCTTTTAGGGATTTTGCTCTATCTTGTAGTAGCTTTCTCCTCTTGTTGTAAAGTTTGTTTATGGCTGGGGTCCAACAGATTGGGCGCTTGCCTTTGGTGGAAAGGGTCTTGATTTTATTTGGGATTGCTTGATCCATGCAATCCTGGAGGTGATCGTAGAAAGCATTTGTAAGGGATTCAGCAGCGTGGGTTGTGGTTTCCAATGGCTCAGGGGCCTTGAAGGATACCACACCAGTCTTAAGAAGTGTGAAGTTGGCTTTTGAGAAGTTCTTCACTGTGGTCTTTTTTGTTGGGGGTGGGGGTGGATGTGGATCTCCAGTGAGATTTGTTTATGGTCTGATCTCACCAATGAGGGATATACTTCCAGTGTGGAGCATTTTGTCCCCATGTTTGTGATGATCAGGTCTAGTATATTTTCACCTCTTGTGGGAATGGTGACAAGTTGTTCCATAGCATTTGAGTTTATGAACTCCAGGAACCTTTGGGCTAGGGTATTGGGGCTTGAGTAATGTTCCCAGTCTATGTTTGGGTAGTTGAAGTTACCCAATATGATGGTGTTTGGAGAGACATTTATACTGTCCAGTGTCTTCAGGAAGGCTGTGTGGGGTTCCTGAGTTTGAGAGGGTGGCCTGTAACATGCTACAAACTGTAGAGCAGTTTTGCCTATGATTAATTGCACCTGAATGGTCTCTGATGCTTCGTGAGTTGCCACCAGCCTGGAGGTGTGGGTATCCTTGATGAATATGGATACACCCCTCCTTTTGTGGTACGGTCCGGTTTTGGGGCCGGAACGCATGATATGAGGAAAAACCTGATAGTGCCGGGGTGCTCTCAGGAGCCTTGAACCAGGTTTCAGTCACAGCACAGACATCGATGTTCTCCATACTGAGGAGGGCTTCGAGGGTGTGCATCTTGAGATTTAGACTTCTGGCATTGAGCAGCATTACCCTTAGTTTTTTTCCATTATTGTTTTCTAGGGTGGGTTTAGAATTTGAGCCTTGTCTAAAAAAGGCACTATGGGGGTGGCAAGAGCCTTTGCAAATATCCAGAAACCCAGGGGTGACAGGTGCAAGCCGTCCCTTGCGAAGCAGCATGGCTTGTCAAGCATGTCATTCCAGGCAGACAGATATTGGATCCCCTTAGAATGACACCAGAAATTAAGCCAATTATTAAAACTGATCATTTTGTCTCTGTATTGTGGCATCATTCTTGGTGAAGGTAGGATACTGCTCAGGGTCAGGGTCATACCAGCCTGGGCTACATAATCTGAGAGCTCCTCTATGTCTCTTTTCATGTAGTCCAGGGAAGTACGTCTCAGGTCATTCACACCGGCAAGGACAATGACTGAGTCATACTTGTACTTGCTGTGGAGTGACCTGAGTGCTTGTGTTATGTGGCGGATTCTAGCACCTGACAGGCAGATTACTGTGACCCTCTCCTTGTTCAGTCTGGTGAGTGGGATGTCAGTGTGTCTGACTATGGAGTCATCTATGACAAGTGTGTCTGGCATTGTGTTTGGCCTTAAGGGCTGTGACTGATTTGCACACTGACTTTGTGATCTATGTGTTGCTTGTGTTATGTCATGAGGTGGCAGTTGTTTGGGTGTCTGCTTTGGAGGCCTCTGCTGTTTTGGTAGATTTTTGATCAGTGCCTCTGAGTATGTCTTTGTGTGTTTATGTGTTTGATTTGTAGTTGTGATAGTTCTATGTGAGACTGGGTTTATGGTGTGTGTGGTTACCTTCTCCTCCTGTCTGGTTTTGCCAGTCCTGAGTTGAGAGAGCTCAGCTTCCAGTTTGGCTATATAGTTGCATCTCTCGCATGTATTTGTGTTTTGTGGGAGGAGGAGAGGGTTGTCTGTGTACATGAGGCAATTGTAACATTGCCTCAATATTCCCAGATTCACCAGCTGAGCAGGAGAGGACACTAGCAACTGACCCTTTGACATGCTAGAATAAATGAAAAAGTTTGCTGTGTAACTGAGTCAGAAAGGACCTATAGGGAAGTGGGTACTCAAGGGGGTTTTAAGCTAGTGAAGTACTTTGTATAATATAGAAGTGCTTTACCTGACTAAAAAATGCTTTAGGAACAAGTGCTGAGCTTTACAGATAGAGAATAGACTGTTTAGATTACAAGTAGAGCAGTTCTAAGGGAAAAATGAAGAGCAGACTTTACGGAGCCAGAAATAGTTTAACCTTGTTTAACCGGCGCTGCCCGATGGTGCTCTAGTGGCAACTCCGCTAAATGCAGAAAAGGCAATAAGTCAGTAGTACAGGCTAGCACACTTTAGTGGGCAGCCAAACAATTAAATTAAACAGCAAACAAACACTTTTCAACTTGAATTAGACTAATTTCGACTAAAATGTACTTTTAAGTGCAGATAATAAAAAATGCAGTAAATAACTATGAAAACAGTTAAAGCTTGCTCTAGGTAAGCAGTAGAAGGTAAAACAAATATAAAAAACAGCAGGATACTTAATCAGGAAAGCAGTCACTTTTTTCAGTTCTCTGTAGCCAGGAAGACTCAACAGGACCACGTGGAGCTGTGTCTGAGCAATATTTGCAGCTATGGCAGAACTACAGACTACTTCCAGATTTGAACCTCACTTAGTCATTTATTCCTGCTTTTTTCATAAGCAGTGTTACTGATAAATTATTGCATAGTCTGGTGCCTTAGACTTTGGTACATGTTTCCATGTTTTGGCCCAAAAGGTTATCTGTTTGCCTTTTTCTGGTATTTTCTGGGACATTAGTCTTGTAGCTTCATTTGCATTTGTGGGAAGATTGTGAATTACTGCAAGACCTTTACATTATTTTTAATTATACTGCAGTTTTATCTCCATTAGTAGTATTATTTCTAAAATTAGCTGTTTGTATTTTGAGCCCTGTGCGGGGCCTTAGTAAGGTAGTTTCATTTGTAGCTATGTCAGAAATATGAGCTACTGCCAGAGTTGAGCCTCATATAGTCATTTATTACTGCATTATTCATAAGCAGTGTTAATGATAAATTCCTGCATAGTCTAGTGCCTTAGCCATTGTTCGAATTGCAGTAATATAAGTATATGCATCAGTGGTGTTACAGCTGTTAGTATTTCAGTTTTGCTGCTAGAGTCTTATGTTCTACTTATTATTTACCTGCTTAAAGTTGCATTCCAGTGCCTTTCTGTTCCACTACTGTTTGTGTCTGCCCAGGCCCCCAATGGGACATTACATTGAAGTTTCTGAAATTCTAACTTACCTGGATTCATTGCCCTATAGTTCAGAGTCATGAGACTGGCACTCCAGTATTGGCTTTATTTGACTGGATCACTCACTAGCTAGCTTGCTTCTTGCAGCTTGAATTTTTCTCCAACCTTCCCACCATTTACATATTGTGGTTTTGAAAGGCTGCTTTTATGGTCATCTGACTAGCAAACTCCCTTTCTCCCCTCTTTCATTGCTGTTTTATTGTGTAAGCTGTTTAAGTATTTTTCCCACCCATTGCTTTCCATAGATCGTTAATACTGAGTGCCCAGCCAGCCAACCAGTCTTGCTCGTGAGTAAATCTCCTTTACGTCAAATTGTCTCTTGCCCATTTTCCCAAGGCTCCCATTAGCTTGTCACCTTCACCACACTGTGAGAGGGTCCTGAATTAATCCTGCTCCACCCATGGCAGATAAGAGATTTATTTTATTATTTTGCCCTTCAGTGGACTGTTCTGTATAGCTACTGTTTCATTTTTTCTTTATTTGTAGATTTTGCACTTTAAATCATTTTAAAATTCCCTAACACTTGAAACCACCTTAGCCAGGAAGTTTTTTAATTTGTTTTATAGTAGCATTACACTCACAAGTAACATTTTTTGCATTTCTACAGTAAGAGGACTGGGATAGTCCATCTAGTGGTAGTAGGTGGTGGCCTGGTCTATCAAAACCATGTAAGAAAGCTGTAACTGTAGTTGTTATATTGATCAGAAGGCTTCAAAGTCCGTTTCCTTTGTTTTAAGTGTGTCTATAAGTTTGGCATGCTTGCATACCACTCCCCATAGTGCTGTGGTGGTTAGTACTGGCCTGTATAGGTGCAGACACTGAGGAAACCACATTTTTTTCCATAAAACCAACTCTGAAACTGTACCAATAATTTGGTGATTGTAGAGCGACTTTGCACATTGAGTAGCATAAAGCAGCTAATGTGTGTATTGAGATGCTGTGCCCTTTGAATTTAGTATTATATAGCCCAATCTAGTCTTTAGTCCCAAAAAGACCCTTAGTCAGCCCACTATTACCACCCTGTGCACCACACCCTTGTAGCTCACCCAGTATGGACCTGACATCATGGATACGCACTTTCCCAATTTCTACACAGCTGTTTGATGGATATGTTTAAATTGAGACAAAGTAACAATTCTCTATTGTTCACTGACAACCATTTAATCTTCAAAGAAACAAATACAGTATGCAAGAGATGTATATACACAATGCCTCTGGAGGGAAAACTCTCACATCACTCATAATAATAATAATAATAATAATAATAATAATAATAATAATAACAACGCAGACACTTCATCTACCACACACACACACACACACACACAGTAAGCATCCCAGATATAGACCTACGTATGCTGAGGCACTTAAATGCAATTTTCACACACCAAGACCTCCTAAACTAAAAATGAGCCTCAGCAAACCTGAAAGCACTCAACAGAAACAACACCTAACACTGTACATATAGCCATACCCAGTGGAGCCTCAACTACCAAGCCCATAAGATAGGCCAGTACACTACACAGGACACTAGTCATAGGGGACTCCATTGTATGGCATACTTATGCCCACTCACCAGACTGAAAAAGGGAAAATAATGACAAGTTACCTATCAGAGGCCAGAATCCACCAAGTTATGCATGGACTCAAGTCATAGCACCCACAGATACCAGTATGATTAGACTATATGAATGGAGAAATGATCTCAGACTGTGTGTCAGTAGCTGGTATGTGTCTAGCATTGAGCAGCACTCTACTTTCACCAAGGATAATGCCGCAGTATGAAAAGAAGATGATTGACTTTTAATTATGGCTTAGTTTCTGGTGTAATTCTAGGGGGATAGAATATTTGTCAGTATTACTGAACCATGTTGCTTTGCCAGGGATGGTCTGCACCTGTCCCCCCTAGGCTTTAGAATATTGGCTAAAACATTGTCCTCCCCATAGAGCCTTTTGTAGGCAATGTCATATTGACAAACCTTCCACACAACAAATCAACCCAAGGAAATCTAAGGTGTTACTGCTCAATGCCAGGAGTCTAAACAAGGAAGCTCCACTCTGTCCAAGCTCTCCACACCTTAGAGAATATGGACATTTGTGCAGTTACTGAGATATTTTTTAAAGACACTGAGAGTACCACAACAATGCAAGACTTCAGTGTCTTCCACACATGTAGACCAATAACTGCACAAACAGCTACTAAAGGTGGTGGTGTCTCAATTTACATCAGTAACAAGCATACCTTCAGGCTGGTTAAACAGGTTGCTGCACTAGAGTTCCTCCACGTCCTGATTACCATAGACAAAGTACCACACTATATCCTAGCAAGCTATAGGTCACGCTGTATGTTCCATGAAACCAATACCTCATACTTAGATGTATTTCAGGCACTTACTATGCAACTAAATATCAAACTGGGGAAGCGGCACACAAAACCAACAAAGTCCAAATTCAGAGACAGGCAGTAATAATGTCCAAGTGCAGTAAAAACTGCAACGAAACCAAACTCTTTAAACGCAGGTTTATTGTTAAAAAATAAAAAGCGTTTTCGCTGCTACACTAGGAAATGCAGCTTCTTCAGAAAGAAACAATAAAAAAGCGCGAACAATTCATTTTAAAATATCAAAACGGAAATGTGTCAACAGACATCACTTCCTCATATCGCGCTAATAGATGACTAGTCAAACAGTTTGATACAAGCCAGAATAAGGTAAACACATAAAAAACTACATAAAAACCATCATATAAATTTATATTTCAAAATTACATATAAAAAATTATTAAATATAGAATAAAAGTCCCTTATTTTAAATAAGTCATATAACCCAATAGATTCTAATAAAATAATCACAATATTCCAAAACTAGTTCATGTACCTACTCATTTTCAAAACCACTGAAATATTACAGTTGTCATTTAAACCCGGACAACTGAAGGCATTAAGTTTAATTTGCCATTCTAGTTCTCGTAGCTCCAAAAGAAGATTAAATGGACCTTTCCTGATACTAAAAGGAATATGGTCTATTCCCATAAATGAGAAACTGTGATTAGGAAATTTAGTCACATGTTTAGCTAAAGCATTGTCCTGTTTATTATTTCTAATGGCATAAATATGTTCATATATACGTTGACGGAACTTCCGGTCCGTCTTACCAATATAGAATCCAGGACAGTTATTACAAAATGCTAGATAAACAACTGACTTTGACTCACAGTTAATTGTGTGGTTAATCCAGTATTTTTTGTCTCTAAGATAGAAAGACAAGCCACACTTAATGAATTTACACCAGTTACAAGCCCCACATATAGTTGACCCTTTACATCTATGGAATTGGTTGGTGGTAGATTTACTTTGTAATATTTCTTTCAAGTTTTTACCTTTCCTAAAAACCACTCTTGGATGAAATCCTAGTTTATCAGATAGGAAGGTATCATTACTAATAAAAAAACAATTCTTAGATATGATGTTACATATTTCTCTGGAATCATTATTGAAGGTTGTAATAAAACTAGTGGGAATTCTTTTAATGTCTTCATGATGACCTGATGGAAGCAAATTGATTACTGATTTAACCAAGGGTTTTTAGGAAAGGTAAAAACTTGAAAGAAATATTACAAAGTAAATCTACCACCAACCAATTCCATAGATGTAAAAGGGTCAACTATATGTGGGGCTTGTAACTGGTGTAAATTCATTGTGTGGCTTGTCTTTCTATCTTAGAGACAAAAAATACTGGATTAACCACACAATTAACTGTGAGTCAAAGTTAGTTGTTTATTTAGCATTTTGTAATAACTGTCCTGGATTCTATATTGGTAAGACGGACCGGAAGTTCCGTCAACGTATATATGAACATATTTATGCCATTAGAAATAATAAACAGGACAATGCTTTAGCTAAACATGTGACTAAATTTCCTAATCACAGTTTCTCATTTATGGGAATAGATCATATCCCTTTTAATATCAGGAGAGGTCCATTTAACCTCCTTTTGGAACTACGAGAACTAGAATGGCAAATTAAATTTAATGCCTTCAGTTATCCGGGTTTAAATGACAACTGTAACATTTCAGTGGTTTTGAAAATGAGAAGGTACATGAAATAGTTTTGGAGTATTGTGTTTATTCTATTAGAATTTATTGGGTTACATGACTTATTCAAAATAAGTGATTTTTATTCTATATTTAATAATATATTTAATAACATTTTTTACATATATTTTTAAATATAAATTTATATGATGTTTTTTATGTAGTTTTTTATGTGTTCACTTTATTCTGGCTTATATTAAACTGTTTGACTAGTCATTTATTAGCGCAATATGAGGAAGTGATGTCTGTTGACACATTTCCGTTTTGACATTTTAAAATTAATTGTTCGCGCTTTTTTATTGTTTCTTTCTGAAGAAGCTGCATTTCCTAGTGAGGAAGCGAAAACGCTTTTTATTTTTTAACAATAAATCTGCGTTTAAAGAGTTTGGTTTCGTTGCAGTTTTTACTGCATTTGGACATTATTACTGCCTATTTCTGAATTTGGACTATGCAACTAAATATACCATACTCATGGGGGGGCTTCAATTATCTCTCTTTAAACTGAGACCTACATGACTACACATTTGTAGGTGCAGAGATTCCTAGACTTTTTAGACATAAACACCCTGGATGAGTTTGTGCATACACCTCGTAGATGTGCAAATATATTGGACCTGGTACTCACAAATATGGAACAACACTGCACCTGATACCCACCCCAGTGTTGTGTCCTCTCTGGTAAGTTTGGATGACAAAGCAGTCTCATTCAAAATAAGAATGAATTCTGTAACCCAAAAAAAACCTGTAACAGTTAAAATCTACTACAAGGCAAACTACTCTTTATTAAGTGATAACTTGTCAAAAGTTCAAGGCCTGTCAAACCCAGATAACACAGTAGCCTAAGCAGAATTATTCACAGAAGCTCTGTACAGCCATGTCAATGACTGTATAGGGACGGTTGTACCTACAAGAGGTAAGACCAAAACTAACTAAAAAAAAAAACAAGCCACCATGGTGGAATCCAAAATTAAACGGGTTGTACAAAATAAGGGGAAAAAAATCATAGCTAAAATTATGAAGTGTAACATCAAAACAGATAAAAAAATCTCATCAAACTGACTAGACAACTATGAGAACTAATTAAGTCCAATGAAGCAAATTTAGAGGTAAAGATAGCATCTTAGGTCAATGGCAACCATAAGGCCTTCTTTAGCTTTGTCTGAAACCTCAAAGGCAGCACACAACAATATGTCAAACTGCTGGTAAATGGAGTCATGGTCATGGAACCAGGAGGCAGAAAATCTTCTGGCTGACAAATTCATCTCCAACTTTACCATCCTCTCACCTACATTCACCACCCAAGAAATAAAAATCTAGCGTATTCCCACCAACTATCAATAGGTAGCAAGTCTTAGATATTCTTTCTAAGGCCAAGAATGCAGCTTTGATAGGCCCCAATAATGTCCTAGGAGGCCCCCTAAATAGCCTGAAATATGGCCTATCACAGCCACTGGTGTCACTATTCAACCGTAGCCTCCACGCAGGCTTCATGACATGTGAATGGATGACTGCAATGGTCATCCCTCTGCACAAGGATGGACCATCAACAGATCCTAGGGACTACAGACCCATTAGTCTAACTTGTCTTATATGCAAAGTCATGGAAAGAAATATCATATAAATGATTAACAATGATATAGGCAACCTTCAGACACTAGACTTAGCACAGTTTTGTTTTGTCAAAGGCAGGTCATGCTTACTAAATCTGGTGGACTTTTTTAAGAAGGTCACCAAGGCAATGGATGAGAACAAAATGGTGTATACTGCTTACCTTGACCTAACTAAAGCATTTGATACACTACCCCATGTGTACATTGTAAACAAACACATGGAATTAGGCATAAACCCCTCTGTAACTTGCTGAATAGCCAGCTGGCACATAGGACATAGGAAGTTAGGACTGAAGAGACCACCTCCACAAACAGGCAGGTCACCACTGGAGTCCACCAGGGCTCTGAGCTGGGTACACTCCTCCTTGGCATTTATTTTTTGGAAGTCAAAGCCAATGACAAGGGCCTCGGGCTTATCAAGTTTGCATATAATTGCAAGCCAGAAGTAATCATAACCCCCCCACCCCCAAGATACTAACTTCTTATGGGATGGTCTAACCATTAATCTCATCCATATAGTGCAGAAAAGCTGGACAAAGCCTGACAGAATGGGGGGAAAGGCCTAAAAAATTGGGGCAGATTGTAAATACTGCTCTTATAAACTTAGAACATTGCTGGAATAATAGGATTTGTCTGAGCATGTATTTTTGTGATGAGTATGAAGTCTGAAACACAAATGTATATCATTATTTAGTTACTTCAGTCCACAGATCATCCCAGTAATTTGCCAGAAATCATGAATTTTATGAGGAACAGACCAAAAATATAAGGCAAAAATCTGGACAGTTGTGAGGTTTGGGACTAACACAGACAAACGACTGTTGTCAAAGTCATGGCTTAAAACTCAGTGCCAAGAAATGCATAATAGTATGTTTTGGAACATTGGGCACCCAGGGAAACTACATCACTGATAAAATACCCCTAAAAGTAGACACAGTAGTCAGGGATTTATGGACTCATGTAGGTAGAAACATGGATTTTGACCATCTGTTTAAGGTAGTAAGAATACCATTCTGTGTCACTCAGCTTAAAAGTAAGGGTGTGGCATTTAGATCCAGGGATGTCATCGTGCCACTGCACTCATACCTGATCAGACCCACCACTGAGTATAATGCTCCTTTGGTACATACCTGACCGAGCACATGCAACAATATCAGTGGTTCCTCACAAAAAAATACAGGGCATAAACACAGTGTTCTATGCAGATCACCTCAAAGCCCTATCTCTAGAGCAAATTTATGCCAGGAATGCAAGGCATCCTTAGATCCCAGTCTGAAGGACTTTTTGCATATCCACAAAATGAACAGCACCAGGACCATTAGATCTAAGGA